>NC_048218.1:126951566-127202544 GCF_002007445.2 Ailuropoda melanoleuca | reverse complement strand
GGGGGGTAATCAGAAGGGGGAATGAAACATGAGAGACTATGGACTATGAGAAACAAACTGAAGACTTCAGAGGGGAGGGGGTGGGGGAATGGGATAGACTGGTGATGGGTAGTAAGGAGGGCACGTATTGCATGGTGCACTGGGTGTTATACGCAACTAATGAAGCATCAAACTTTACATCGCAATCTGGGGATGTACTGTATGGTGATTAACATAATATAATAAAATAAAATAAAAAAATAAAGATAGCGGTGGGAGGATTTAAGAGAGATATTACATAGGGACATGAGAAAATTTCTGGGAGTAATGGATATGTTAATTATCTTGAATGTGGCAATGGCTTCATAAGTACATACCCATGTCAAAACTTCACAAATTATACACTTTAAAATGTGCAGTTTATTGTATTTGTACTGTATGGTGACTAACATAATATAATAAAAAATCATTTAAAAAAAAAAAAGCTTCCAAAAAATCTACAACCTGTTCTTAACTAGGAAAAAAGTTACAATTCTTAATTCTTCTTAACCAGGATTATTAAATTGTATAGCACTTAAGGTAATATAATGATTATACTCCAATGGGAGAATAATGTTTTAAAAATAATGAAATTTTGGCAGAAGCATTTAGATATAATTATATAGCCACAATAAAAATTTCAATTAGCCTCCCATTACATTGCAATTAGCTCTACATTTAACATTAGTGTGGCCATAGGCTTCATTTGTTTCTTGCTTTTTGGAAACAACATATGAATATTTTTTGTTTTTCACATTAGTCTGAGAAGTCTCCTGGAAAATTAAATTAAAATCTAAATGAGCTTTCTAAAAAAAAAAAAAATAAGCAAAAAGTAGAAGATATACTTCAAATGATAACAATTCATAATTTCCGTTATATTAGTTATCTATTGCTGCATGACAGATTAACCCAAAACTTTGCAACTTGAAACATTTATTAGTCCCATAGTTTGTGAAGGTGAGGAATCTGAGTGCAGCCTCGCTGGGTGGTTCTGGATCCGGGTGTCTCATGAGATTGCAGTCAAGCTGTCCGCCAGGGCTTCCAAAGCTTTAACTTGAACCTCCAAGTGGAGGATCCACTTCTAATATGGCTGTTGGCAAGAAGCCTCAGTTCCTTACGGTGTGTTGGCAAAAACGGAAGCCTCAACACATGCATCTTGCCACCGGGCCACTTTAGTGTCCTTTTTACCATGGCAGCTGACTTCCTCCAGAGTCTCACCCACGTTCAAGAGGTAGGGAATGAGATTCTACCTCTTGAAGGCCGGAGGAATGTGTGTACTCACTTTAAATCAAAAGGTATATGGAATGCTAGTCCAATGGGAGATGGCAAAGCCATACTTAGAACTTGACTAGAACTTAACTTGCTGAGGTCCGAATGTCAGATGGGCATATACTTTTCTCCCCTGTTTCCTGGAGTTCTGTTAGGCATCACTTGTATCTTTGTGCCTGACACATTTTTCCTGCTAAGAATGTACCTTTGTGAGATCAAATGTCAAAAAAATGCATGCTACGCTCTGTTTTTCAAGATTTCTACTAGGCTCACTATGAAAGAAGAGCTCAAAGAAAACTCAGGTGGTCTCTCAACTGGGAAGGAAGAGGGGCCAAAAAGCATAATAGTGGGTGCTCTGCACCTTTGCCGTCATAGATGGAAGCTTTCTATTTGAAATAACCCCTTGCCCTCTGCTATTCCCTACCTGCATTCTGTCCCTGGGTGATCTCGTGCAATTCAACAAGGTTCACATTTTTATCTCCAGCCCAGACATCTCCCTGATCTTTAGACATGTATATCCAGCTGCTCAACATCTCTGCTGGTCTGATTAATTGGCTTCTCAAACTTACCCTGTCCAAAGCAGGATGTTTCCTTCAGAGTCATAGGGAAGAAGAAAAGCAGCGAGAATAAGCAGGCAGAGAGCACTGAGTGTTAGGTGCTCCCTTTGAAAATGCACCCTGTTTCTGCTCACACAGTGATGTGGCCACTCGGTCAGCCTGCCTCTGAGGTTGGCTGCGTGCTCCCTGTGCCAAAGGGTGGGTGGAGTTGCATCCCACTCCTTTGGCAGCAGGAGTAATTTCCTAATTGGGCTGCAAGCTGAAAACAGATTTGCCCTATTTGGATGTCATCACACTTACTATGTGACAGCATCCATCATTCCTCATGGTTGCAGAAGGCTCACCAGCACAGGGCTTGCTCATTCATCATTTCTGCCCAGGATTATGTGGGCCACATGAGCACGTACTCTGATGGGTGTGATTTGAGGACACCTGGAGTCCTTTTACCCCCCAAATTCCTCCTTTCCTCCCCCCTCCCAGTACTTCCTTTTATGGAGCCCTACCATGTTCTGGTTCTCACCATATCAGTCATGCCTCAAGGGCCCTCAAAGCAACTCCCCCTGAAGGGCCTAACACTACTCAAGTCCTTCTAGGGAAGTTGGTCCCAAAGGCCTATTGTAGGTTTTGTCCTATAGTTTTACAGGAAAGAGTATTTACATTACAAAATTACACATTAGCATGGACAATTTAATATGAGATGCCTACTGGCACCTCTGAGAGATCATTGCTTGGAAGAACCAGGACCTAAAAAAGACCAAACAAACAAACAAACAAAAAACCAGATAAAGTTGATTTGATGGAGGTGAAAGAAAAAGACAAGACGGGAAGTTCAGAAGTTCCTAGACAGGGCAAATTCTCCCTGAGGGCTGAAACACAGGAAAGAAAATGTTTGAAGGAGAAACAGTTAGTCTGGTTCTAAATGTTTCTTGAATGAATGAGTTACTGGCTAATGGCATAGAACTATAGTATCCATCAAACCTCGACCAAACTGAAGTTTTTCAAATATTACTATTTCATATAGGAAAGTAAATACATATTTGAAAAGATTGTGTCATATGAAATATAGCCTCTTTCCCAGTGTATTAATAACAATATTTTAATTTATTAAGCGGCCATTAAGTGAAATGAATTGTTCTTCATGCTTAACATATCTTACTGGTTTGCTTTTTGGTTTTCTTCTGTTTGTTTTGTTTTGTTTTTGTTTCTGTTTTCTAGTATGCCCTCATGTTTTCTGTCTTATTTACCGCTGTATTCCTAAACAACAGCTGAAATCGTTCTTGGCACAAAGTATGTGTTCCAAAATTATTTACTGAAAAAAGAAAGAAGAAGGTCAAAGGGTACAAACTTCCAGCTTAAAATGAATAAGTTCTGGGGAGCGAATGGGCAGCATGGTGACTGTAGTTAACAATACTGTATTGCATACTTGAAAGTTGCCAAGAGAGCTGGTCTTAAATGTTAAATGTTCTCACTACAATTAAAAAGTGGTAATTAGGGGGCGCCTGGGGGGCACAGCGCTAAGCGTCTGCCTTCGGCTCAGGGCATGATCCCGGGGTCCTGAGATCGAGCCCCACATCAGGCTCCTCTGCTGGGAGCCTGCTTCTTCCTCTCCCACTCCCCCTGCTTGTGTTCCCTCTCTCGCTGACTGTCTCTATCTCTATCGAAAAAATAAATAAAATCTTTATTAAAAAAAAGTGGTAATTATATGAGGTAATGGATGTGTTAACTAGTCTTATTGTATAATCATTTCTCAATATGTACTGTTAAATAACAAAAATTGAGTAAATTTTAAAGATCTAAGTGGCTGTATTATCTGTTCATGAATTGGGCAGCATCCCATCAAGAAAGTAGTGGGGAGCTTCAAGGGGCTACAGAAAAGGAAAGTTTTTTAAAGGTTGAGAGGGAGCAGATAAAAGGAAATTATTAGAAAGAATCTATTCTTTTAGGCAAGGTCGCCCTCCTAAGGGGAAAAGAGGGGGTCTATCAGTAAACTTCTTAGTGCAGACCAGGAAATTCCCACGTAGACTGGTTAAAGGTTACATTTGTGGGGAGCTGAAACTGCAGTTAGGTTAGGTATTAAGTCTTCGTTTACCAACTTGGGACCTTAATGTAAGTGATGCTATTTTGATCCTGTGGTTTTCTTTTTAACAGTTTGTGTATCAGATCATTACACTGTAGGGACACCTGGGTGGCTCAGTTGGTTGAACATCTGCCTTCAGCTCGGGTCATGATCTTGGGGTCCTTGTTTCAACAGGGAGACTGCTTGCCCCTCTCCTTCTGCCCCTCCCCCCCACTGGTGTTTTCTCTCTCTCTTTCTCTCAAATAAATAAATACAATCTTGAAAAAGTCATTACATTGTATACCTTAAACGTACACAATGTTGTATGTTAAGTATATCTTAATAAAGCAGGGGAAAAAAGAGGGAGGAAGGAAAGGAGGGAAGAAGGGAGGGAGGAAATATTATCACATTTAATCCCCACAGGGTCTTGTTTTCCCTCTTTTACAAATAAGGATGTTGAAGTTTATCGAGGTTAAACCACACAGCTAACAAAGGACTTGATTCCCACATGTATCCATTCAATAAATATCATTCTTCTAACCTTAAAAGAAAACAACTCTTGGTCACATACTGGCCAGATCCCACACACACGGTCCTGGTTTAGATTCTCATACATGTCTGTGTGACTTGTGCATAATACTTAAATAGCTCAAGTAAATCCAGATTCAAGTTAAATCCTATAAAGGAGTTAGATATACTGTGTACAATTAACTGGGTCATAGTGTACGGATGATAACAGTTGCTGCTCTTCAAGATAAATTGGTGGATTAGCAAATTAATAGTTACCTAAAAAACCCTTGAAAATATAATGAACTACATAATTGCAAAGCATTGTTATTAGCAGCCTAACTAGTTGCGGGAAATAATTCAGTAGGCATCTGGAAAAGCTAATGTTTTACATGTCTCTCTTTTAAACTCATTTTACTTTATTTTATTTCATTTTTAAAATTTTTATTTATTCATTTGAGGGGCGCCTGGGTGGCACAGCGGTTAAGCGTCTGCCTTCGGCTCAGGCGTGATCCTGGCGTTAATGGGAANTTTTTATTTATTCATTTGAGGGGCGCCTGGGTGGCACAGCGGTTAAGCGTCTGCCTTCGGCTCAGGCGTGATCCTGGCGTTAATGGGATCGAGCCCCACATCAGGCTCCTCCGCTATGAGCCTGCTTTCCTCTCCCACTCCCCCTGCTTGTGTTCCCTCTCTCGCTGGCTGTCTCTATCTCTGTCAAATAAATAAAAAATAAAAATAAAAAAAATAAAAATAAAAATAAAAATTTTATTTATTCATTTGAGAGAGACGCAGAAAGAGACAGAGTACAAGCAGGGGGAGAGGCAGACGGCGAGGGAGAAGCAGACTCCCTGATGAGCTGGGAGCTGGATGTGGGGCTCCATTCCAGGACGTGGAGATTACAGCCTGGCCGCAGGCAGGCACTTAACCATCTGAGCCATCCAGGCGCCCCTGCTTTATTTTAAAACAGCCAGAAAAGGAGAAAGGTACTCCCATGTCCATTTTGAATTAGCAATGTGACTTTGGACTCTCTGTAAACTCTTGTTCCCCAAAGTGTCATCTGAGGAACAGAGCACAGGCTTCACCTGGGACGTTGTTAGAATGCAGAATCCGGGCCCCACCCCAGACCCACCGAATCGGAATCTGCGTTTTAAGATCCCTAGGTGACTCACAGATACATTGAATTTTGGGCAGCACACTGTAAGTCTCGGTGGACCTCAGCTAGTAAAATGTGAGCATTCAAGCACCCGAAAGAGTTCCTGACCATGCTCAGTAGAATTTTTTCTTTCTGCTCAAAGCCCCTGTGATAACAGTAACCTTGAAATCTCTGAAGACCAACTAGTCTGGCACCACAGGGTCAAGGTGAGGGACTGGCTTTATAGGGTCCTGGACTGGAACTGTGCCAACCGCAAAAAACAAATTTTTTTTTTTTATAAATACATCCCCTCCCTCTGCTCTAATATGTATTTGCAAGTTTATTTTTATCTTCTGAACTGCTGAGCCATTGTTAGGATTTGATTGTGTCGTGTGCTTTGACATTAATTTTAATATGACACAGTTTGAATTCAAGGTCCTATTCAGATGGAGGTTTTTTCCCTCTTATGGTGCTTATTTTTATCTAACTAGAAAAGCAATACATGCTTATTATAGTCAAGTTGGAAAATAAGAACCACTGCTGTGAACATGTGTGTTTCTTACCAGTCTTATTTCAAGCAAAAGTGGGATTATACTGGTAAATTTTGTGACCTGATTTTTCTGCTTGTCCTGAACACTTTCCCATATTATGTAATTTGAAGATAATTAGATGGATCTCTATTATCTACTTTTGTGACTATATCAAAATTTAAGCACCTCTAGTTGAAAAGATGTATAGTTTCTAACTTTATTATTTAAATTGTTATGATGAACATTCTCATTTATAATTGATGATTGATGATTTCTTATTATTGGTTCCACCTAAAATTTCCTGAGTCAAAGGGTATTTAATACCTTTACTTTGTTCATGATCCCAAAGCCGTCTAAGTATTAATCTAAATACAAAGCCAGCTAAGTCTAGAGTTAGTGCATGTTTTTAAGTTTCTACTAATTGAGGGGCAATATAATGATGGGTAATTATTTTGATTTGCATTCTTTGTTTCTTAGTAAACTTCAATAGTATCACCAAGTTACAAATAGAAAAACAACTATCAAAATTCCACATCTCCGTTATATGGTCTCCTTTATATTAATCTATGACAAATGAGGCAAGAATACACAATGGGGAAAAGACAGAGCCTTCAATATATGGTGCTGGGGAAACTGGAGACGGCTACATGCAAAACAATGAAACTGAACCACTTTCTAACACCATACACAAAAATAAACTCAAAATGGATTAAAGACCTAAATGTGAGCCCTGAAACCAAAAAAAAAATCCTAGAAGAGAACACAGGCAGTAATCTCTCCAACATCAGCTATGGCAACATTTTCCTAAATAAGTCTCCTAAGGCAAGGGAAACAAAAGCAAAAATAAACTATTGGAACTAAATCAAAATTAAAAGATTTTGCATAGCAAAGGAAACCTTCAGCAAAACAAAAAGATAACCTACTGAATGGGAGAAGGTATTTGCAAACTATATATTCAATAAGGGGTTAATGTCCAAAATATATAAATGAATTCATACAACTCAACACAAAAAAAATTTTTTAATGGGCAAAGGACCTTAATAAACATTTTTCCAAAGAAGACATACAGGTGGCCAACAGACATATAAAAGGATGCTCCACATTGCTAATCATCAAGAAAATGCAAATCAAAATCACAATGAAATATCACCTCACACCAGTTCAAATGGCTAAAATCAAAAAGACAGGAAATAACAAGTGTTGTCAAGGATATGGAGAAAAAGGAACACTCATGCCTTGTTGGTGACAATGTAAATTGCTATAGCCACTGTGAAAAGCACTACAGAGTTTCCTCAAAAAGTTAAAAATGGAAATATCATATGATCCAATAATTCCATTATTATTTACCCAAAGAAAATGAAAACACTAATTAGAAAAGATAAATTCACCCCTGTGTTTATTGCAGCATTATTTATAATGGCCAAGGATATGGAAGCAACCTAAGTGTCCTTCCAGACACATGGATAAGGAAAATGTATACACACACACACACACACACACACACACACACATATGATAGAATATTACACACCCATAAAAATGATGAGATTGTGCCACTTGAGACAACATGGATCTACCTAGACAATATTATGCTAAGTGAAATAAGTGAGACTGAGAAAGAAAATACTGTAATCATGCTTTGATCTTTCTGGTGACCAGCCCCCATCTAGAACCCACCAAGAGTCACCTCATTAGGACAAAAGACACTCCTATCACCCAGGAAATTACAAGGGTTTTAGGAGCTCTGTGCCAGGAACTGGGGGCAGGGACCAGCAGATATTTTTTCTGTTATCTTGCAGTCATAAAATATTATTCTTCTTTTGATTTCTTTTCAATCATTTATAAACATAAGATACATTCTTTGCTCCCAGGCTGTATAAAAACAGGCAGGAGGCTGTATGATTTTCGGACTCTCACTCTGGTCTTCTGTCCACACTGCATGCCACTGATATGTGCTCAGGGTAAAACCAGGACTGGTGGGGGTGGGGGGTGGGGAGGAGCACACCCAGCCTAGACTTCTCTGGGTCCCACTTAGACAATTTTCATCTTTTTTTGAAAACTCAGGAGTCGAGGATACTCCTGATCTCCCCCACTCATGGCCCTATTTGCCTACTTTGGGGTGAGAGGGAAAATTGTACTCCTTCTGTTTCTTTGACAGCAGGAAGAACAAAATATGAATTGATCATCTGAAATTATCCTCCCTCTTCGGGTGCTTTTAGAAGCAAAATATGTTATCCTTCACAAAGAGAGACTCCTTTATCTATTCTTGTGACCACTGAGTAAAGAATTAGATACAGGATTTTAGGACGATGCAGCTCTACTTCAGCTGTTCCTTTATTCAGATAAAGCCTCGCCCAGAAAGATTCAGTAACTCATTAAAAAACACTCAGGAGCAGCAGCACAACCCAACCCCAGACGCTCCATGTTCTCTTCCACACATTCTCCTCCATGATGCATTTTCCTTGCCCTACTCAACTAGCTAGATTTTTAAGTCAGAGTGCAAGAGCACCCAGGAGGCATCCCCATAGGTGCTCATCATAGGATACCTGCCGGAGGTGTAACCAGGTACCTGTGGCCAAAAGAGACCAACCAAGCTTCAAAACTGCGGGACCCTCTGCCACAAAAATTCTGTTCATTCAGTAAGAGACATCCCATTGTGTTGAGTCCGTGATACACACATTACGCATGGTCCCTTCTCAGACCTGCCCAGTTGAAGTTGCAGGTGTTTCCCACAAGAAGATCAGTTCTTCCTTGAGCCTAGTTGTTGAAATGTCCCTGAAGACTCAGGCGAGGAGGAATCAGGAAAATGGCTAGCAAATCCAAGCAAGACCCGAGGTGACATTGCAGCCAGATGATTCCATTTTAGCTTAGTAAATAGTAAAACCACTTACATAACCGTGGTGTTGCCGAGGAAGATGGAGGCCTGAAGTGTGCTTTTTAGCCAGAGGGGAGAAGAAGTGGAAGAGAATAGAAGCTGATCCTGCCTTTATTTAAAATTGGAAGGGTACTTACTGAAATGACTTTTTATTACGTGGGCACTTTCTGAAATTTCTGGTTAAGAAAATAAGTTTCTGCTTGAGCTCTCTGCACTGTTTACTTCTTAGGGCCTTGTCCCTCTTTGGAGAAGGATGGTAAAAGCTAAGTTCCAAACACTCAGCAGTGTGTACAGAATGTTCTGTGTAATCTCCAAGGCCAGGTTCAGAATAGATTTCTCCACGAAACTGGTCTGGCCAAAATTAACCAGGCAGTACATGCCAGTGGCCACCATCATGCTCTTAGCCCCAGGGCTGATGTTTCAAGCTCTCCAACTGCTCGATCCACAAAAAATCTGTTCCTTCCTTGCCTTCTCCAACTACTTCTAAGAATGACCAGGGGCAAACTGGACAAAGTTGGTCCTTCGCCATCATCTTAGGCTCCAGTCTCAAGGTAAACCTCTGCTTCCAAGGCCCAGATTCTGAGTTGAAAGTCCAAATAACACAGCAGATTCTCAGAAAGGAGGAATGACTCTCCTTTAAGATATAAATGGGCACACCTTACTAGATTCACTGAGAGATGGTTACCTTTGATTCTCAAATGCATGGAGCATGCCTCGCCCTACTGAAACAGAATTGTAGTGATAGGGAAGCTGGAGCATGGAAACGGTCTCAGCAAAAAAAGGTAGGAAGTAGTCCCTTACACAGAAGCACATGAGAAATAAGTACCTAAGCACTGGTGAGATTGGGTTTCAGAATGTTAACTTATGTTTTCTCCTCTTCTATTCTCTTGTATTTTTTATTATCCCTCCTTTTTCTATATTTGGGAGAGTCAAATTCTTGGCTCTTGAGTTTCAAAAGCCTCATTCCTAGGGCACCTGGCTGGCTCAGTTGGAGGACCATGCGACTCTTGATTTTGGGGTCATGAGTTTGAGCCCCATGTTGGGTGTAGAGATTACTTAAACAAACAAGCTTTAAAAAAAAAAAAGAAAGAAAGAAAGAAAGAAAGAAAGAAAGAAAGAAAGAAAGAAAGAAAAGCCAAGCCTAATTCCTGGCATAAGTCCAAAGATTTGGAAGCAGTGAGTCATGAGAGGAAGTGCCCCCAGGGTATGAGGAAGGTTTAGGGGAGCAAAGGTGGTCCCTGAAGAGAAGTCCTGTTCCCCCACCCCCCAGGGCTGTGTCTCTAACAGGGGTGTGCTCAAAACCTCAGAGTACACAGAGCCAGCAGGAATCCAGCCCCACAACCAACATAAGGAACAGCTAGGTATCTAGATAGGCAGGTACCAAACAGCATCCAGGGTTCCCTATACCACCCTTGGGGAGTTCTGGGGGAGCCCTGGTGCGTGGCAGGAGTAGAGAAGTAAAATTCACTGCAACAGCATGGTGTGGGAGCAGTTGTGTGATTCCCAGGCACCAAGTGCAGGACAGTCCAGGACAGAGAGCTGGCCAAGCTGAAGGGCTTTGCCGTTGGATACAGAGTGTATATAACAGGGCCTGACCCGGACCGGGAGCCGAAAGCCTGGGCATCTCAATGGACACCAACACTGACAGGGAACTTAGGACCAGTGCTATGTAAGCCTACCTGGAGTTTAAGCAAAACCCAAGAGAAAGGACAGATAAAAACCTTGAATTGCCTGTTTATAAATTTCTTTTTTTAAAAAAAGATTTTATTGATTTATTTGAGAGCGAGAGCATGCACAAGAAGGAAGGAGGGGCAAGGGAGAAGCAGACTCCCCGCTGAGCAGGGAGCCTGACCTGGGGCTCCATCCCAGGACCCTGGGATCATGACCTGAGCTGAAGGCAGACACTCAACCAACTGAGCCACCCAGGCGCCCCTGACCTGATAATAAGTTTCTACCATCCAGCAGAAGGGGAGTTAAAGATTAAGTTCCATTGTAGAAAAATACAGGAAATTGAGTTTCTTGCATACCTGAATTTGTGATCAGAGATTCTTAATAACCACACACATAATTAGGGATTGGTTTATGTTCTACATAAACTGGAATGTAGCTAGGTCTGCTGATAGAGTCGTAATGGAAGGAGTGTTTGCCCCGCTTTCCCTGTTCTCAAAGAGCAAGGGCCGTGAAAAGAGGTTTAGAACTTTTTAACATCTACCTGAAGTGTCATAGGATTTGCATTGCTGGTTTGTGCATACATTCGCACTGGGGGCAGTATCCATTCACACTGGTTTCTGTCCACTTCCCAAAGGGCTACAGTACACAAACAGTTAACAACATTTTTTTAGGAGGCCATTAGGAAAAAATGTCTAAAACTGCTCCTTGGAGGAGAAAAATGTAAAAACAAAGGTTGAAAAACACTGTCTATTGTAATCTGGAAGGCTTGGGAACCAGACTGAATAGCCTTAGCCTAAGTACATCCAAAAAACACTCATTAACGGCACAATGGAAATCACATTGAATTAATGTAGTTAATTGACTTATTCGATAAAAAACTAAATCCCCTCCCCTCCACACACACACCTTTTTTTTTTCTTTTTCTGAAAGTAGAAGTATGGTGATAGAAATCTAAATAAAGATTTGTGGACATGATGTCAACATAGAATGAAAAATTCAGAGTTCCATGGAGGTCTACCAACCACCACCACCCCCCTTCCTAAGAAAGGAAGAGGAAATCGTTGGTCAGGTTTTTAATCAAATAAGTGAATGGATTAACTATATTGATACAATATAATTGCTGGTGATGAGCCATCCCTGTAGAATCAGAACTGCGGGTATTATAGTAAAAGATACAAAGTGACAAAGAAGCAAGAAGACAGATGATCCACTAAAAGGGGAGAAACTGACCCTGAGTCTTCTACCCTTTTGAATCCTCAATATTGTGGTAAGAACAATTAGCTGGTGAGAAACGCCAATGAACAGGAGCAAACATCCTAATTTGTAAACAGGGCCAAAGACGCTGCTGAGACTAAGAAATTCAAGGGCTTTTATCTCGGTGTTTCTGATCTGGAAGGTTGACATGTTGTTTCTGCTGGGTGAAGTCCGTGGGGGTCAAGTAAGATGATAGGTGGAATGGCAAGTCTGCAGAGGAAGCTTACCCTGTACCCAAGGGACCTACAAGCACTAAGCAATACATTTACTACATCTAGCAGATACCTAGCTTAGAAAGATGGGGGTGACAAGCATACGATAAGCAGAAGGGCTGGAAGCTGCAGGAAGCCAGGTACAAAGGCAGTTAGGCGATAGCAGAAAGAAAAAGGAGATTTGGCCTCATATCCTCGCTCCCAACCCCCTTTGTAAATGTGCATGCCCTTTGCAAGGGGATTTCAGTTCTGAGCTTCAAGCATCTCCTTTGTAAACCAAGATTAATCCCTACTCGCAAGATTGTTTTGAGGATTAAATGAGAATACACTGCAAAGAAGCAGGCTCAGTAAATGGGAGAAAGTTGAGAAGGATGAAGTAGAAAAAGATAAAGTGTCACTAAGCTGAGTGTGTGTGTCTGGGCACGTGTGTGTGTGTGTGTGTGTGTGTGTGTGTGTTTACTTTGTAAAATTCATCAAAGTTTACCTCCTAAAGGGCGCTGGGAGTGTGGGTTCACGTAGTGAAGGGAGGGTGGGGAGGGGAAAGTCTTGGAAGGGGAGGTATAATCATGTGTAAGTCCCGCTTCACCATCACTAAAGAAGACTCATCGCAGCAAGAACTGAAAAATTCAAGGTCATGCCGCCAAAGGTGAAAGAAATTGATGACTCTGAGGATATTTTAGCACTGATAAAATGGGAGTCTGTGCAGAGTTCTAAACCAGGAATTTGCTTTGGGAGTTGGCCTTTGGGGTGTTTTATGAAAAATAAATGCATAGCCACAGACAGACTCATTAGAGAGGGGTTTCATAGCACAGGAATGAACTTGTAAAAATGGCACTAATTAAGAAACAGTTTGTAGGAACCATAAGGAAAGATAAATGTGATCTAAGCCGTATCAGCTGGTAAAGTTAAAACAAAATCACCCGTCATTTTATTCTTTTGTTAAAAATGGTTCCCACCAACAGGCCAGAGGAGAGACAGAAGCAAGTTACTCAGGGTAGGATTTCTTTCCTCCAAATCAAGGACACCTTAAATGACAAGAAGATATTGTCAGCAAAACACCATCTCCAAAAATAAAAGCAAGCATTACCATTAAATAAGAGAGAAGCTCTGAGCAAAAGACTTAGCAAACAGCTCAAGTGCTTTAGACAATCTGTATGACAACTTACAATTTATTTCAAATTGGCAGATCTAGGAGGAGGGTCACGTAATTCATATGTTGCGAGACTCCACAAGCAAGGATTGAGCAAATTTACTGCCTGAGAGTATTAATAGCACATAATTTAAAAATAAAATAAAATAAAAATATAAAGCAATTTTTCCTGCCAAANAAATAAAATAAAATAAAATAAAATAAAATATAAAGCAATTTTTCCTGCCAAAAGGAGATTTAGAGCCTTCTTAGAAACACCNGCTCAAGTGCTTTAGACAATCTGTATGACAACTTACAATTTATTTCAAATTGGCAGATCTAGGAGGAGGGTCACGTAATTCATATGTTGCGAGACTCCACAAGCAAGGATTGAGCAAATTTACTGCCTGAGAGTATTAATAGCACATAATTTAAAAATAAAATAAAATAAAATATAAAGCAATTTTTCCTGCCAAAAGGAGATTTAGAGCCTTCTTAGAAACACCAATAGAACAGGTATCCAATTGCTATATATTAGATCAAAGAATGTAAGTATAATAATTCAGTTGCCTTGGGGCACCTGGGTGGCTCAGTCAGTTAATTTTCTGCCTTCGTCTCAGGTTGTAATCCTAGGGTCCTGGGATCGAGCCCCACGTCAGGCTCCCTGCTCAGCGGGAAGTCTGCTTGTCCCTCTGCCTCTGCCTCGGCCCCAACCCCCTCACCCCACTCATGCTCTCTCTTTCTCTCTCAAATAAATTAATAAAATCTTTTTAAAAAATAATTCATTTGCCTTTTCAAAAATAGTAAGTAGTGTACTTTGGAGATTGGGACAGTTTCTCCATATCGGACTTCAGAAGGACAACAAAACTATAGAGCAAAACATTTTTGAGCATTTCATCTAGTCTTTATAATTGAGTTTTACCCTGGTACTGATGCAATATGTATGTTGTTAAATATGAACGTAAATATGCCAATTATCAATTCTTTAACTTGAGCCCACAGAACATCAGCAACAGAGAGAATACCCAATTAATGAATTTGTGTCCTAGGGATCTGGTGGGAAGGCAGCAGATGTGACAGCATATTGATGCCTTCTGAAATTCTGCTTTGCCTTTTATAATTTTCATTTAAATTCCCATCTTTACCATGATTGTATTAGGCAGTTTCTTATTCCCTGCACGATGGTTTTTGTGTTCTTGAGAAGGAAAAACAAACTACCCTATAAGGTCTAAATCCTCATCCAATATCACTGGGCCTTTGTGATAACTCAAAATGCCAGCCAATGTGCTTGCCCCCCAGGCCGCGTTCTAGGCAAGTTCTTGATGAGGAGCAGTGTTTGGGAAAGTTTTCCTGGGGTTTTTGTTACATTTTGCTTCTGAATTTTCTGCCGTCCTTTTGAGTAAGGGCCAAAAATGTATACACTAAAATTCAGATATGTAAAATGATAACAGAGTAACTTTCATTTTCTGTAACTGACCATATCTTGCATGGGAGCTCCTATTCCTACTTAGTGGCAAAAAAAAAAAAAAAAAAAAAAAAAAAAAAAAAAAAAANAAAGAAAAGTCATAAACTTACCAGTTAAAGTTAATCATGTCTCTTTCAGTTTATTAAGCTTTACAGGAGTTGACTTAGACTCTTTTGGATCTCAGTCAATTCAAGATTTAAAACCCTCTAAGGAAAAAGCATAAGCAACAACAACAAAAAAATTGGTAAGTTGAACTTTATGAAAATTAAAACTTTTGTGCTTTAAAGAACACTATCAACAGGTAACTCATGAAATGGGAGAAAATATTTGCAAATCACATATCTGATAAGAAATTGATATCCAGAATATATAATGAACTCCTACAACTCAACAACAACCCAATTTAAAGATGGGCAAAGGCATGGAATAAAAATTTCTCCAAAGAAAATATTTACGTGGCCAATAAGCACATGAAAATATGTTCAACCTCACTAGTCACTAGAGAAATGCAAATTAAAACCACAATATCACCTCATACCCATTAGGAGGGCTACTATCAAATAAAGCCCAAAACTATCCAGTATTGGTGAGGACACGGGAGAATTGGAATCTTGTACATGGCTGATAGTGTTACAGGATTTTTGTTCCCTTAGTGCTCACGGTTCTTGGTCATACCTCTTTGAAGAATGAAGGTAAGCCCAGACGAAATGGTGGGCAGCAAAGCAGAGTTTATTGAGCGATAGTACAAAGCTCCCAGAGAGGGAGGGGACCCAGGAGGGTTGCCGTTTTGGCATTCAAATCTAGGGGTTTTTATAAGCTCTTTCAAGGACCTATCTTAAACATTCTGAGTGTGGACCTTTTGTGGATTGGCTGCTAAGGTGTACCAATCAGGGCTCTGATCCTGCACCTGTCTACCTATCGGGTCATTGTTCACATGTTGATGGTCTGACATCTGGAGGCTAATTGCCTCAACTTGTGATAGTGACCAGTATTTTATGGTTAATTGTTTTGTTTCAGGATGTTTTGCTAAAGTCACTCCTGCAAGGGCTGCTAGACAGAATGCTACCGGGGTCTTGTCTAAGCTGTAAAACAGGATGTTAGCGTGGTTTGTCTTAGCTGTCCCGGCTCCCTGTTTCTTGTTGGGGACGCTGGCCCTGACCTCCTAAGTGTCCAATTAACCTCTGACAGTAGGAATGTAAATGGTATCATTTCCCACAAAAAATTAAATGTAGAATTACCCTATGATCCAACAGTTCTACCTCTGTGTAGACAAAAATAGGTATATAAAAAAAATGAAAGCAGACTTGAACAGATATTTGTACACCCATGTTCATAGCAGCCTTATTCATAATAGTTGAAAGGTGAAAGCAGGGGCGTCTGGGTGGCTCAGTCATTAAGCATCTGCCTTCAGCCCAGGGTGTGATCCCAGGGTCCTGGGATTGAGCCCCACATCAGGCTCCCGCTGGGAGCCTGCTTCTTCCTCTCCCACTCCCCCTGCTTGTGTTCCCTGTCTCACTGGCTGTGTCTCTCTCTGTCGAATAAGTAAATAAAATCTTAAAAAAAAAAAAAAAAAGGTGAAAGCAACCCAACTGTCATTGACAGATGAATGGGTAAAGAAAATGTAGTATACATACAATGGAATATTATTCAGCTTTATAAAGGAAGGATATTTTCCCTCTAGACCTTCTTTGTGGAAGATTTTTATCATGAATGGATATTGTACTTTGAACATACCTCAACATACTAAGGGCCTTGAATGAAAAACCCACAGCTGGAGCACCTGGGTGGCACAGTCGGTTAAGCATCTGACTCTTGAATTCAGCTCAGGTTGTGATCTCAGGGTCATGGGATCAAGCCCCACGTTGAGCTCCATGTCAGGTTCTCTCTCCCTTGCCATTTGCCCCTCCTGCTCAAGCTTTCTCTGAAATAAATGAAAGAAAGAAAGAAAGAAAGAAAGAAAGAAAGAAAGAAAGAAAGAAAGAAAGAAAGAAAAGAGAAAGAAAAACCCACAGCCAACATCATACTCAATGGTGAAAACTGAGATTTTCCCCTATGGTCAGGAATAAAACAAGACAAGGACGTCCACTCTCAACACTTTTTTTTTTTTAAGATTTTATTTATTTATTTGACAGAGAGAGACAGCCAGTGAGAGAGGGAACACAAGCAGGGGGAGTGGGAGAGGAAGAAGCAGGCTCACAGCAGAGGAGCCTGACGAGGGGCTCGATCCCAGAGCGCCGGGATCACGCCCTGAGCCGAAGGCAGACGCTTAACGACTGAGCCACCCAGGCGCCCCCACTCTCACCACTTTTATTCAACATGGTACTGGAAGTCTTAGCCACAGCAATCAGACAACAAAAAGAAATAAAAGGTATCCAAATTGGTAAGGAAGAAGTAAAACTTTCTACATTTGCAGATGACACTATGAGAGAAAATCCTGAAGACTCCACCCAAAACTACTAGAACTGACAAACTAATTCAGTTAAGTCACAGAATACAAGATCAACGTACAGGAATCTGCTGCATTCCTATCCACTAATAAGAAGCAGCAGAAAGAGAAATTAAGAAAACAACCCCATTTACAATTGCACCAAAAATAATAAAATAACTGAGAATAAACCTAACCGAAGAGGTGAAAGACCTGTACTCTGAAAACTATAAAACACTGGTGAAAGAAGTTGATGATGACACAAAGAAATGGAAAGACATTCCATGCTCACGGATTGGAAGAACAAATATTGCTAAAATGTCCATACTAACAAAGCAATCTACAGATATAATGCAACCTCTATCAAAATACCAATGGCATTTTTCACAGAACTAGAACAAACAATCCTGAAATTTGTATGGAACCAAAAAGACCTCAAATAACCAAATCAAGCTTGAAAGAGAAAAACAAGCGGCGCCTGGGTGGCTCAGTCAGGCGTCTGACTCTTGATTTCGGCTCAGGTCGTGATCTCAGGGTTGTGAGATTGAGCCCCAGGTCAGGCTGCACACTGGGCATGGAGCCTGCTTAAGATTCTCTCCCACTCTTCCTCTCCCCACTCTAAAAAAAAAAAGGAAAACAAAACTGAAAGTATTACAATTCCAGATTTCGAGTTATATTATGAAGCAGTAGTAATAAAAACAGTACAGTACTGGCATGAAAACAGATACATGGATCAATAGAACAGAACAGAAAACCCAGAAATAAACCCACAATTACATGGCCAATCAATCTTTGACAAAGCAGAAAAGAATATCCAGTGGGAAAAAGACAGTCTCTTCAACAAATGGTGTTGGGAAAACTGGACCACTACATGCGAAAGAATGAAACTGGACCACTTTCTTACACCACACACAAAAATAAACTTAAAATGGATTAAAGACCCAAATGTGAGACCTGAAACCATAAAAATCCTAGAAGAAAACACAGGCAGTAACGAGACAATAACACGCTTTCTCTAAATAAATAATTAGTTAATTAATAAAATATTTTTTAAAGACATATGGATTTGAACATTTGAATAAAAGATTCTCTCTAGAAAAAAAAAATTATATCTTCCAGCTTTGGGAAACTCTGTATTTCTGAGAACTTCTATCTTTTCTGACTCCTTGTATGGCATCCCATTCCTACTCTTTAGAGGATACTAACTAGAAATTTCTGTGTGTGTGGCAGGGGGACAGTAAGATTGTGTTTTGTTTTCCTTTCTAATTTTTTTCCCCTACGTTATTTTTTATTCCTTCAGTGTCATTTTTTCCTGCTTATTTTTCTTATTCTCACTTATCTCACAGGCTCTCCTCCAATATCTGTTAATCCTTAATTTTCTATTCAAAATTCAGAATCAGGCAGAAACAAGCTCATTGGAAACCCTGCATATCTGACAAGGGTTTATTAATTGGTGGACTTCACTTGAAGATAAGCAGACAATAAACTGGCCTTCGAAAGAAGGAACAAAAATACAAAGCAGGACACTCTTTTTTCTTCAAAGCCAATTCCCATACTGGTTCCCTCAGTTCTTCTCCAACAATTAGTTCAATTTCTTTAGAAAAAATTCTCCAATTATTTCGCCTGGGACATAAACTCCTGATGGTCATTACGCACCTAGGAAGGGAATGGGCCAAGATAGATACCTTCAATTCAGTCCTATTTTCTCCTTCGTGTCTCACCCTTGTTCTACCTGGCTTTTCTCGTTTCCTGATCGGGACCCTCCTCAGCCATGGTCCCTTCATCTCATATTTGAAGATGTGGCTGCTTCCAACTTGTTGAATCATTCACTCCTCTTCCATCTGCTCCGTGTTTCTGTTTAATTCTAGAAGGTCTCAGCTGCCAATAACAACTCTCCCTTTCATCTGCTCTCTTGTTTCTTTGGGGATTATCTTTTTTCCTGAATTGTGAATTTAATGAGAGTCTCAGAACAATGAAATAAACATGTATCATCAGTCTGCTGTCTTAAAAGGAAAAATTTAGTCCTATAGGTTTTGATATAAAGACTTCTTTCCATTTGTTCTAGATCTTTTTTTCTTTTTTTAACTTCTGGTATCTACTTATTTTCCAAGTTGTTTTTTGGGTCATCTCTTGTTTTTATTGTTGATTTCTGGTCTTTTCAAATCAAGATGTAGCTTTTTAAAATCCCAACTTGGATGAATTTATTTAGGCTCTTTAACACCAAATTGATGTTTGTAAGTATTCTATGGACTCAGATGATCTATTCTGTTTGTAGGGTAAAAATTCTATAAATGTCAATTAACTTGACCTTGTTGATTATGTTATTCAAATCCTTTAGTTTATGTATTTTTAGACTATTTTATATGTCAAATTCTAAAAGAGGTATATTAAAGTCTCCCACTGTAATTTTCTTTTAAAGATTTTATTTATTTATTTGACAGAGATAGAGACAGCCAGCGAGAGAGGGAACACAAGCAGGGGGAGTGGGAGAGGAAGAAGCAGGCTCATGGCAGAGGAGCCTGATGTGGGGCTCGATCCCATAACGCCGGGATCACGCCCTGAGCTGAAGGCAGACGCTTAACCGCTGCGCCACCCAGGCGCCCCCTCCCACTGTAATTTTATCATTTTGTTTTCAAATTTTTAGCAAATTTTGCCTTATCTGTTGCCGGCTCTGTTTGTACATAACTTGGTTACAGCTTCTTTTTCTCATGGATGTCATCTTTGGTAGTATATAAACTTCTCTGTCCCATTGAATGCTTTTGACTTTGAATTCTGTTACTCCTGCTTACTGTGTTTGCATGCACTAAGTTTATCTTTGTCCAAACCCTTATTTTTTAATCTTTTTTTGTCACTTTAACTGTGATTCTTCTTGACACACAGTTGGATTTTGCCTAACTGAATATGATAATACATTTTGATAGGGAAATGCAGACTTTTCACCTTTATTGTGATAACTGATACTCTTTGTGTTATTCCTTCCATTTGTTTTAGATTTAATATTTAACATCCTCTATTTTGTAGTTTTCCCTCCACTGACTTTATTTACATGTGCTTCTCAGGTTTTCCCCCTCCTTAGGTGGGACAACATGGCTAGAAGGGGCTGTTTTTGGGCATTTCCCTTCTCCCAGGTTGAGTAGGTTCTGATAAAATCCTAATAGGTTAGGCTCTGGTCAAACAGTTTCCCTTGAGGGCAGCCCTTGTTTAAAAAAAAAAGAAAAGAAGAAGAAGGAGAAGAAGGAGGAGAAGAAGGAGAAGAAGAAGAAAAGAACACTCTGGCATATTTCAAAATGGTTCCTGTTACCCTCCCCTGCTGGAAGCGTGAGGGGATGTTTCTCCCATCTTTACTGTAAGGAGCTGGCAGAGCTCCAGGGGGTAAAACCCACAAATTTGTGGAGGCCCAGCTACGACTGGGTCCCCTGGAGTTTTTAACTTCTGGACTTGTCCACACTGAGCATCTAGCGACTGGTCAACTGCAGGTCAGCTCTCCCTGCCCCCGTGCTCATTCCCGAGGTTTCTGCTCCATTAAGTTGGGCTCTGGATCGGCCTGTCTCTCCAGTTTCGAGGGCAGCAGTTTGCCCTGTGACCTCACTTTCCTGACAGATCTGAGAAGTGTTTCTTTTGTTCAGTGTTTTACTTATATTTAGGGTGAAGTGACTTCCAGGCTCCTTACACGATGGACAGGAAATTGGCAGTTCCTCTCCTTACTTTCCTGGCTTGTCCAGTTCTCTCTTCATTGTCTTTTGTTGCCCCATTGGTTTGGAAGTACTAAGGAACTGTTTTCAGTTCTGCCAAAGCTTACCTTCTCCCCCAGACAGGTATAGTCACGCTTGTCTTTCTCTGTTCACGTATTAGAATTAAAAGTGTCCTCCCACCTATTTTCTTGGCTTAGTGAGCCCACATTCCACAAAGATGGAATTTTTAGGCTGTTATGACTTCTTCCTGTCTCCAGTACCCCTCTTGATGGTAGTGTCCTGAAACAGGTTCCTACCAACTCTTCCCTTCCCAACTCTGTGTTCAGAGACATCACCTTGGTTGCTTGAAAGCGGCCACAAAGGGAGTATTTATACCATGAAAATTGACAAGCACTACAAAGCAGGGCTTTGGTTCTTGTTTTTCATTTTTCCATAGGGTGTGTCATTAATCATTTACCAGCACAGCTGCATTTCTGCTCCCACTAAAGTGTGTAGGTTTTGCTGAACTGCTTCAAAATTTTAGTTCAGGGATATTATCTACCCTTTTGGAATATTTTTTTTTCAAAACTCCATAATACACAATAACTAATTGCTTTGACTAATCCGTTTCTGCTGCCATTGTTGTGGTCACTTTCTGTGTGGGAACGTAAAAGATTTTTTTTTTAATCTGAGGAATTTATAAACTTCACCAAGATACAGCGAGGTACATAATTTTTTTTTTCATTAAACCCACCTGCGTCTTGGTAACTGTTATTAATCTAAACACTTACCTTTCTCTAGAGAAATTTCCCTCTTTTTTAAAAAAAAGTATTTCTGTATATATTCCTTTTTTCTTTTCCTGGAGCTGTTAATACACTAATGCCCTTATCCGCGGTTTGGCTGCCAGTGGTTTCAGCTACGTGGTCTGGGAGCAGACAATCCTTGTAACGAATCATTGGAAGGTCAATTGTAGCCGAAAACTATATCACAATGCCTACTCCATTCACCTCACCACACAGACATTTTATTATCGCGCATCCTCACAAGAAGAAGGGTGAACACAGGACAATAAATTATTTTGAGAGAGAGGGACCACATTCATGTTACTTTTATTACAGTATATTGTTATAATCGTCCTATATTATTAGTTGTTGTTAATCTTTTACTATGCCTAATTTAGACATTAAATTTTCTCATGGGTATGTAGGTATAGGAAAATACAGTATACGTAGGGCTCAGAACTATCTGCAGTTTCAGGCATCCACTGGGGGGTCAGGGAACTGTATCCCCTGTAGATAAGGGGAGAAAAAGCAGGGACTACTGTATTTACATTTTAAGTCTCCAGCCTCCAGATCTCTTGTCTTTTCCTTCATGTCTTTGGGATTTTGTTCTTTTATGCCATTTGTTCTAAAAGATCTTCCAAACCCTCTTTCAGTTCTCATGAACAGCTATCTTTAGGAGTTTTGTGGGGTTTTTTCNGTCTCCAGCCTCCAGATCTCTTGTCTTTTCCTTCATGTCTTTGGGATTTTGTTCTTTTATGCC
The DNA here is from genome assembly GCF_002007445.2 of Ailuropoda melanoleuca. Classification (NCBI taxonomy): domain Eukaryota; kingdom Metazoa; phylum Chordata; class Mammalia; order Carnivora; family Ursidae; genus Ailuropoda; species Ailuropoda melanoleuca. The sequence continues at coordinate 127,180,231 of NC_048218.1, read as the reverse complement.
ATTTGTTCTGATCTTCCAAACCCTCTTTCAGTTCTCATGAACAGCTATCTTTAGGAGTTTTGTGGGGTTTTTTCCCCTAATTTTTAAATTGAGGATGCCTTGTGTCTTCTAGCTGCCTCTCCTCAAGGAGCACCAACACTTCGTAGTATTCTGTCCCCCCTTTTTGTTTTCAGCTCTGTGGCAGCAGGAGTCCCCAGATCCAGTTCAACTTTGCCTTCTTCCCTTGTGTCTCTGAATCCCCCTAACAACATTGTTCTTTCTTTGACTCTTCATGGTTAATTGACCTTCTGTACTCAGGACTTCGAGGTTCCCCAGACTATGATGTTGGGCATTAGAACTTCTTCGGTTTTGTCAACTTCTAGGCAGTCGAGCTGGCAGGCCCCACATGGAGGCAGGAAGGAGGCCAGTCTGGGGACAAGTAGCAGTCCTCTCTCTGAGGGCACTGGAAGCAGCTCAGCCAACCAGAGCGTCTCTCCTCCAGGCCATGAGGTCTGGCAGCAGCTCTTGGGAGCGTATTTGGCACATGCTCGTAGGTCTCTGCCTGTCCAGCCCCCCGAGGAGCAGGAAATCTGGAGGCTTCACACTGCAGTTGTCTCCACTCCTGCTCAACACCACAGGGAGCAAAGACCTTAGCTCTCAGCTTGGCGCCCCCAGGCTCTGCCGGCAGCCTCATTTTTCTCATTGTGTTTTCAGAGCAGGAGTGAGTCAGGGATGTGTTCTCAGACCTCCATCTCCCCGTACATTTTTTTGCTGGCAAAGCAGTTGACTATGTCACAGGCCTACAGTCTGACCCTGTTTCAAGGGTATAGTAGCCATTACCCATGATCAGACCAAAGCAATGGCAGGCGTGGTACTTGTCAGTACCTAAAAAGTTCCAGGATAGCAGTTGCTGCCCACGAGTGATACCACTAGTGGATGAACGAGGCAGGGACATCCTCACAGGGAGGACTCGACAAGGACACTGCTGCATAGGATCTAGCCTTGGCCTGTGACTCAGCATCCCAAGAGACCACCAGGTAAGAGAATCACCAGCCCATCCATAAATGTCGGAGCAGGACAAGCCAGGCCAGATGGGCAATATTCTCAGTTTCCTGACCATCAAGGTCTCTGCAAGAACCATGCATCCATGATGTAGTTCATTCTCCAGGTGGAGGCAGAGCTAAAATTTAAGTTGAGTAAGGATCACTTTCCAGTACCACATCATTTGAGGACGTCTGAACTGTGTAGGGTGGTATTTGTTCCCTGGAAGCCAGTGTTCAGGTGGGTGTGGCATAGCTTTCAAAATACCCCCGATGGCCTCCTCTCTTCAAATAGGAGAAACGTCATCATTGGTCAGTTGCATGGGGGATGTATGTCTCGGTAATGAAATTTCAATGGTCAGCATCGATGTTGATATCATTGCAGACTGAGTGACCCAGGCATGATTCTCATTCTTGGCCACATCAGAATTAACACTGGTGGACATGAGTAGTGGCCATTGTCCCAGGGGTGGGGGTGAGGGGTGGTACCTACAAGCTCCGATGTGCAAGTACACTGATATGTGATGCAGAACGGTATCCTGGTTTCTCGGTGCAGGATGAGGAGAACACAAAAAAGAAGCTTTAGATCTCCATTCTCAATATGACACCAAGCATTCAATATCCCGGGTGTGCTGGAGGAACGATGGCATCGTCACTCAAGCACATCCAAAGCACCACCTCCGGTCAAACCCAGTATCTGAAAGTGCCTGACAACAGATGGATGGAGACCCACGTTCATGCTCCATTAGGTCTAATTCACTCCAGACTACATCACTTCCCAGAGTGTGTAGGGTTCAGTCAGGGAAGAGCCAGAAGCATAGGTTTTCTAACCAGTCGTTCCGTGAAAAATACATTCTGTCAAATTTAGAATTGTATCAGCCTGCGACAAATAAAATAAACACCTCCCTGCCAGATGTGGAAACTTCCTGGTCATATTCGATGTGCATAATTGGGACCCGGTCAGAACCATGAGGATGCACGAGCCACCAGCCAGAGGAGAGTGGTCTGTAATACGGCAGCAAGTGATGCCCCAGGAAGACCAGTCTGTCATGGCCACATGCCAACTGAAGCCTCCAGGAACCTCNAAAAGATCTTCCAAACCCTCTTTCAGTTCTCATGAACAGCTATCTTTAGGAGTTTTGTGGGGTTTTTTCCCCTAATTTTTAAATTGAGGATGCCTTGTGTCTTCTAGCTGCCTCTCCTCAAGGAGCACCAACACTTCGTAGTATTCTGTCCCCCCTTTTTGTTTTCAGCTCTGTGGCAGCAGGAGTCCCCAGATCCAGTTCAACTTTGCCTTCTTCCCTTGTGTCTCTGAATCCCCCTAACAACATTGTTCTTTCTTTGACTCTTCATGGTTAATTGACCTTCTGTACTCAGGACTTCGAGGTTCCCCAGACTATGATGTTGGGCATTAGAACTTCTTTGGTTTTGTCAACTTCTAGGCAGTCGAGCTGGCAGGCCCCACATGGAGGCAGGAAGGAGGCCAGTCTGGGGACAAGTAGCAGTCCTCTCTCTGAGGGCACTGGAAGCAGCTCAGCCAACCAGAGCGTCTCTCCTCCAGGCCATGAGGTCTGGCAGCAGCTCTTGGGAGCGTATTTGGCACATGCTCGTAGGTCTCTGCCTGTCCAGCCCCCCGAGGAGCAGGAAATCTGGAGGCTTCACACTGCAGTTGTCTCCACTCCTGCTCAACACCACAGGGAGCAAAGACCTTAGCTCTCAGCTTGGCGCCCCCAGGCTCTGCCGGCAGCCTCATTTTTCTCATTGTGTTTTCAGAGCAGGAGTGAGTCAGGGATGTGTTCTCAGACCTCCATCTCCCCGTACATTTTTTTGCTGGCAAAGCAGTTGACTATGTCACAGGCCTACAGTCTGACCCTGTTTCAAGGGTATAGTAGCCATTACCCATGATCAGACCAAAGCAATGGCAGGCGTGGTACTTGTCAGTACCTAAAAAGTTCCAGGATAGCAGTTGCTGCCCACGAGTGATACCACTAGTGGATGAACGAGGCAGGGACATCCTCACAGGGAGGACTCGACAAGGACACTGCTGCATAGGATCTAGCCTTGGCCTGTGACTCAGCATCCCAAGAGACCACCAGGTAAGAGAATCACCAGCCCATCCATAAATGTCGGAGCAGGACAAGCCAGGCCAGATGGGCAATATTCTCAGTTTCCTGACCATCAAGGTCTCTGCAAGAACCATGCATCCATGATGTAGTTCATTCTCCAGGTGGAGGCAGAGCTAAAATTTAAGTTGAGTAAGGATCACTTTCCAGTACCACATCATTTGAGGACGTCTGAACTGTGTAGGGTGGTATTTGTTCCCTGGAAGCCAGTGTTCAGGTGGGTGTGGCATAGCTTTCAAAATACCCCCGATGGCCTCCTCTCTTCAAATAGGAGAAACGTCATCATTGGTCAGTTGCATGGGGGATGTATGTCTCGGTAATGAAATTTCAATGGTCAGCATCGATGTTGATATCATTGCAGACTGAGTGACCCAGGCATGATTCTCATTCTTGGCCACATCAGAATTAACACTGGTGGACATGAGTAGTGGCCATTGTCCCAGGGGTGGGGGTGAGGGGTGGTACCTACAAGCTCCGATGTGCAAGTACACTGATATGTGATGCAGAACGGTATCCTGGTTTCTCGGTGCAGGATGAGGAGAACACAAAAAAGAAGCTTTAGATCTCCATTCTCAATATGACACCAAGCATTCAATATCCCGGGTGTGCTGGAGGAACGATGGCATCGTCACTCAAGCACACCCAAAGCACCACCTCCGGTCAAACCCAGTATCTGAAAGTGCCTGACAACAGATGGATGGAGACCCACGTTCATGCTCCATTAGGTCTAATTCACTCCAGACTACACCACTTCCCAGAGTGTGTAGGGTTCAGTCAGGGAAGAGCCAGAAGCATAGGTTTTCTAACCAGTCGTTCTGTGAAAAATACATTCTGTCAAATTTAGAATTGTATCAGCCTGCGACAAATAAAATAAACACCTCCCTGCCAGATGTGGAAACTTCCTGGTCATATTCGATGTGCATAATTGGGACCCGGTCAGAACCATGAGGATGCACGAGCCACCAGCCAGAGGAGAGTGGTCTGTAATACGGCAGCAAGTGATGCCCCAGGAAGACCAGTCTGTCATGGCCACATGCCAACTGAAGCCTCCAGGAACCTCAGTGGCTTTAAGGAATTTACCCATCCCTGATAGAGGTCCTGCTGGGACCACAAAGAGAATGTTCCTTCTCTCCCTCTGACACATGAAGAGTTTTAGGTACAGAGCTGTGCCTTTTCCATTTTCTCTGGTACTGTTTTTTTGTTGTTTAGATTTTTCAGTACACAGGCTCCATCCTGGCTTATAAAAGACATGCTGAGGGGCGCCTGGGTGGCACAGCGGTTAAGCGTCTGCCTTCAGCTCAGGGAGTGATCCCGGCGTTATGGGATCGGGCCCCACATCAGGCTCTTCTGCTATGAGCCTGCTTCTTCCTCTCCCACTCCCCCTGTTTGTATTCCCTCTCTCGCTGGCTGTCTCTATCTCTGTCGAATTAAAAAAAAAAAATCTACATTAAAAAAAAAAAAGACATGCTGAGTTCTCCACTGATTTCATCTGCATGACTGAAAAAATGTCCCGCAGAATTTAAGGAACCAGTGTGATTCCCTACTCAACGCAGGAAAGGGGATGCACAAAAAGAGAAGAGGTGAGGTTTAGGGGGTGACACTACCAGCCAAGCCAATCCAAACCAAGCAAGAGTAATCTAAAACCATGAAATGGTGCTGACTTCCAGAAAATACAAAGAAGGAAATCCAGAGGGACATCAGAGAGGCCAAAGGCCTAGGATATGTCAGAAATAAAAGGGAAGAGGAAAGCAGAAGTGTAAGTGCCTAGAACTCTTTCCCCTCTCACTTTCAACAGCCAGCTTGGAGGGCTAGCAGAAACAACCGAACACCTGTCGCCATACAGAAAGGCCCACAGGTGAGCTTCTGGTCAGCTTTCATAGTCCACAGATCACTTCAGGTTTCTAGGTAGCATTCTTGGATGGCACTGAAGAAGGTATGAGATGTCCTCATCCAAAATATAGGAATTGTAAGTCATTTTTGCTGTTATGTGGGCTCTCTCAAGGAAACACATCATTCACTCTGGAAACATCTAGTGTTGGTATCTATTGCTGTCTATCCTTCAGTAGAAGAGATGAGCAGTCCACCACACTACTGATGATATAGGGAGCTGAGTTTGAATCTTACTGTAATAGAACAGAGACATCCCCAGACCTCCTTCAGCTTGAGACTAAACCAAGTTCACATTTCTTTTGCTAATATTATTACCTTTTCAAAAATCTCTTTTGTCTCCCTGGTAATTTCAAGTTCTGCATATTTCTATTTTGATACTAGTTACCTTCCTATTCTTAACAGTTATATTTATACCTATATTTGAATATTTATATGCTGTAATTAAATAGACATGCCCCCCACACACAGACACTGTTTTACCTCCCTCCTCCAAATCTCAGTCTTCTGTCCCCCGTCCTCTTCCAAATCTTAGATCTGGTTGAAAGAATAATGGTCTGAAACAAAAACAAAACAAAACGAAACCAAAAAAACCCCTAAATTCGAGATTCCAAAGCATAGCTTGGAGGTTCAAAATTATATGTTCATTTATACCAAGCAGCCTATGTCTCCCTTATCCTCACTTGGTTACTCATTACAGCAGTTAAACTGGGTACCTTTTCGATTACAAGTCCCTTGACAGAGGACATTAGATTTGTTTCAATCACGAGTATCCCCAGACCTAAGTAAAGTGACCTGACTGAAGAGGTTATTTGCAAGGATATGTAAAATCGCTCTATGTCTGGCCATTCACAAAATGGCACCTCTTAAGACTCTCATCAGCCACTGACAAGAACTCCCTTAGCTGGGAATATATTGCTCTAGAGTTCAACAACAACAAAAATCAATGAAGTTCCTACATTTAGTTTACTGAGATTTTGCTGCCAGTTATTTCTAGGGATGTCATTTTGACACTTCAAATGCCAATACCTTGAGATAAATTGGTCCATTTCTTAGTGTTCATGGGAACTCTAGCATTGTGCCTCTACAAGACAATTTCTCAGTAATAGCCTACCAGCAATGTACTGCAATCCAGATATTTGTTGGTGGGTCCAATTTTTGCATTCCTTCCAGCCTACTTTGACCTTCTTGTTGACTTCACTTAATGAAGTCACAGTCCAGTCTTTGCCAGATTATCTACATCAGTCTCACCAGTTCTTAGGTGAATCTTCTTCTTTTTTAGCATTCTAATTTTACTGTCAGAGAAAAGCCATGTATCTTCCTGGACTAGGAAAAATTAAACCCTGTAACCGTATAATGGTTAAGAGATGGAACAACAGACAGACTACCCAAGGCATTGGTCCTGGCACCTTACCTACTGCCTGTGGCATTTTTCAAGTCACTTAAGATCTCCATTCTTGTTCCATCTTTTATAAAATGGGGGTAACAATAGTACCTCCTTCATGGGCGTGTAATGCAGTTTAAATGGGTTGATTCATATAAGAGTGTGATTAGCACAAGTATTTGATAATGTCCGCTCTCATTTTTACATTATCAGAATACTCTGAGCAAATGAAGACACTACCAGTTTTTGCTTCAATTTTTCTGACAGATCTTTCTCTTTTCTTCAAAACTGCTCACACTACTAATTTCACTGGGGATTCTGGACTCTCAGAAGCTTAAATGATGACTCTGGCTTTATAGAAAAATAATATCATTAGGGTCCAGAGATCAGCACTGATCACATGGGAGTCATGGGTAAGAATTGAAATATTGAGCTCATCCTACACACTAGACCCATAACTAACTCCATGCAACTAGTTCTGGACCTCCCAGTATGTCTCCTGTCTTCGTGAAGATATGTTCAGAGGTGTGAAGGTTGGGCCACAGGTTCAATACATCAGTACCTAGAGATAAGAGGACAGAATGCTTACTCAAACTTCCAAATGTGTTACATGGGAGAAGTTTCAGGAAGCTTTTATTTAGCTCTGTCACTCTGCAGATATCACAATTTCGTGTGTTGATCACCCACATTTTAAGAAAGAATGGAGACAATATAGTCTCTGGTGACAGCCTCTACAGAGCTGGAGCTGTTGAGATGGCTTGTTTGGTACAGTTTAGATGAGCTTGGCCAGGTAGCATGCTATAACCCCAATGGGAAGCCAGTGCTTAAAGGGAGATAATTGGGACAAGCAGGACTGATCTTACACTGAGCCACTACTGGGAATAGCCAGTGGCTCAAAGGACTGCAAAATTAGTCTTGATTCAAGCAGCAGGCAATGTCCAAGACAGAGTGGGCAAGTAGTGGAGTGGGTCCTGCAGCGAGAAGGCCCACAAGTCAAGGCCTTTCTGAACATCACTTGCTTTGGTCAAGGTAATCCACCTTCTTGAAACATAACTCAAACTTGCCTTTAAGGGCTTAAGAAAAATAATTTACAGAGCCAGAGCCAAGCAAAATATCAGGACTCCAGACAAGCAGACTCAAAATAAGACCAAATGTTGGCCCCAACAACAAACCATAAAGCTAATCAAGAAACCAAGACAGGGGGCGCCTGGGTGGCACAGCGGTTAAGCGTCTGCCTTCGGCTCAGGGCGTGATCCTGCCATTATGGGATCGAGCCCCACATCAGGCTCTTCTGCTATGAGCCTGCTTCTTCCTCTCCCACTCCCCCTGCTTGTGTTCCCTCTCTCGCTGGCTGTCTCTATCTCTTTCGAATAAATAAAATAAAATCTTTAAAAAAAAAAAAAAAAGAAACCAAGACAGAACCATGTCACAAGCTGAGAAAACACAGCAGTGATCCATGGAAAGGCCAGCCGTGAGAGGCACAGGTGCTCAGGGTTTGTCCCATATAATAGATCTATAGTTGATTTTGTGTGCCTCTATCTGGACCCCAGTAACTACAAATCGGAAGACAGGAACAAGACTACAACAATACACTGCTATGTGTCATATTACATGGTAGGCAGGATAATGCTTCCCAAAGATGTCCACACACTAACCCTTGGAACCTGGGAATATATTAGGTTACATGGAAAACGGGAATTAAGTTTATGGACACAATTAAGTTTGCTGATCAGCTGACCTTGTGATGGGGAGATTATCCAAGTTGGCCTAATCTAATCACATGAATTCTTAAAATTAGAAGGAGAAGAAGTCAACAAGAAGGTCAGAGAGATAGTACACAAAAAAGACTCAACTCGCCATCGCTGGCCTTGGAGATGGACAGCAGCCAGGAACCAAGGAATGCTGGCAGTCTCTTGAAGCTGGAAAACAGAAGAAAGTGAATTGTCTCGTAGAGCTCTAGAATGGAATGCAGCCCTATAGCACCTTGATTATAACCCAGTCAGACGTATCTCAGAATTCTGATCTACAGAACGGTAAGATAATAAATTTGCATCATTTTAAGCCACGAGGTTGGCGGTGGCCATTTGTTGTAGTAACAATGGAAAACAAATACACATTATGAAGAAGGGAATGTTTAGATTGCCATTGACTCTAGAATCAGCCAAACCATAACTTGTCTCAATTGATATTTCTTTTATATACAAAAATCAACTTCTCCTTGAAGAATGCAGATAATACCTTGAAGACGGGGAGCGGGCAGTGCTGCAGGGTGGAGACTGTGTATTCATCTTCTCTTGACTCCCTGGAGCTGGGCACAAGTAAGACAGGGACCAGACCCAAGCCTGGATCGTGGCCATTTTAGACTGTTCTCAATTTCCATTCAGAAATGTTAAGTTCTGCCCATGGTCATATATTTGTCTCCAAGAAGAACTAGCATCTCCTGCTCTGTCTGGGCCAACAGGTAACAGGTACTCTAGATTCAGATAGTGGTAAAAAAAAAAAACAACAAATAAATAGAGGAAGAACAGGGAAATTCTTTAGTGCAACATATTAGAGCAACTGTACCATCCTGTCACTTTATTAAATGTTTCTAACTAGCAGAATCTATCAGTAATTCACACGGCCATCATCCCAGAACCTAAAATGCTTTAGATCGTCATGGCACTGTATTTCCATTGGCAAACCCCAGCCTCAGCTGGGAGAGTAGCAAATGAATCACAACAGGTTTTTTTGTATTCCCAGAAGGAACCTGGAGCCTGTGGATAAAGGGTGAAAGTACAGAGCCCTGAGGGGAGGAAAGATCCCCAAGGGCAGAGAGCAAACGCCCCAGCTCCTGCTCAGGTTCGAGAACTTACCCTCAGCCCTGCCTGAGGCCACTCTGTAGCACCTCGAGTTCAAAGCGAAACCACCTTCTGGGCATTTCACTGGCAGGTTAAGACTGGGTTAAATTTCATTTTAGTCAAGGGAAGTCATTGTTCGGATTCAAGCATTGTTCAAATGTCACACTGGTCAAGGTTTTATCTATAAACTTTTGGCTACCGCTTTCAGAATTTGAAGTTGAAAGATGTGCGAAAATTTTTTGACAGAACATTTAACACACTGACTTCTTTTACCCTCTCTCGACCTGGTTTTTGTCCTACACCTTTTTGGATACCTACTGCCAACTTAATTCAGTTTCTCTGGGGAGTTTCTTGTTCGGAGGCAGCAGCATCCTCTGTAAATACATAAATTACCGGAAGAGCTTGCCATAGATCGGTCGAAGACTAACATAGCTCAAAGTATTTTATTTTCCAAAGTCTGGATAATTTGTTTTGAGGGAGCAGCAAAGAAAATGGAAGCCTAAAAACACATTTTAAGGAAACTCTGCTGGGAAAAGGGAACAAGACATAAAGAGGGGGGGAAAGGGGAATTTAAACAGTTTGCCACAGTTGTCTTTTTCTTTAGATTTTTGTTTGTTTAAATGTCATGAATCGGTTCCTCTGAGTCCACATAACCTTGATCTTAAGCATGCAAGGGGCAAGGGGATGGGAGGGCAGAAGTGACACTGAAGAGAAGCAGAGGAGACGTAAGGAGGAGTCCGCTCGCAGATTTTGCTATCCAGAGCCCCATCATACTCTGCCCTTTTCAGTGTGGTGGGAAAGTAATTCGGTGCCTGGTCTAGATCATGTCTGTCCTGAATGATATTATGAGTCCTTTCTGCAAAGAGAATGACAGCACTCTAGAGCTTATACCACTGTTCTTTAACTGTGTAAGGACCAGGACTGGTGCAGAGGGATATGTAGATAAAGAAAGGGAGGGAGGTAAGTAAGTAAGTAGGTAGATAGATAGATAGATAGATGATAGATAATCAGCTAAACTGTGAAAAAGCACAGCCTGGGAGTCTGTTAGAAATGTGTAAATGTGTACATCTGATCACCCCTTGGAAGTGAGATCTATCCTTACAAAAGATGGTCATCTTTCTTGCAGTTGGTTCTGCTTCTGACATTTTTGGCATGCAATATTTAGTTGTTCCATATGTTTCCTTAGAACAATTCATTTTTGCCATTTGAGGTTCTAAAGCATTAAAATGTTACTTCAGGAGAATAAAATGAAAAGTGAGCAAACCAACCATAAATACAGAGAACAAATTGGTGGTTGTCAGAGTGGTGAGGGGGAGAGGTGAAATAGGGAAAGGGGATTAAGAGGTACAAACTTTCAGTTAGAAAATAAGTTAAGTCATGGTGATATCAAGTACAGTATGAGGAATACAGTCAATAATACCGTAATATCTGTGTGTGGTGACAGATGGTAACTACACTTAACGTGATGAGCACTTTCTAATGTATATAAATGTCGAATCACTATGTACACCTGAAATTAATATAATATTGTAGGTCGACTGCACTAAAATTTTAAAAAAATAAACATAAAAAAGTGAGCGAGCTGAGAAAAGCTTGCCATTGGGGCCAATTTTTTTTTCTGGAAAGTGTGTAGAAACGGGCAGTCTGTTTCCAGGGGTCCAGCAGGCTTGGGAGAACTCATCCTCACTGCAGTGGCATTTCGTCGCTCTTCGAGTTACCTCTTGTGCTGAGAGACGAAATCCTGGTAGCCAGATTGGCAGGAGATCCCTGACCTTGTCCAGTGGCAGCCAACAGTGACTTTCCCCGAGTCCCGTGTGATGAATCAGGGCGGAGAGCGAGTATGCCACCGTCTGTGCACCTGCTGTGCGGGAAGACAAGAGCCAGTTTCCAAAGCATTTCTCCACGCTCATTATTTCCCATAATATGTGGATGTATGGGGCATCAGTGAGCACAAATTGATTCCTAACTATGAGTAATATAGGGAAATAGTAGGTAGCATTCAGTGATCTCCGCTGCCTCCTTGTTTCACAGATAAAATAGCCACAGTACAACAAGCCACATTGGAAACTGCTGGCCGGGTAATTATTAGTCTGTGTTGCTTTGCTGTCGGTTATCCTGGCTCCAGCAGATTTTGCTGAGAGAATGGTGATATGTGTACTACAAAGGGTTCTGTTCATATGGCCGTGGAGAAACAGAATCTATTCTTCAGACCCTGTGTCTGAAATACAGTGTAGATTTTGGCACATGAAAATGTTGGGGCTCTCCTGCAAACAAACAAAAACAATTTCAGACACATTCGTCACCTGCCGGCACCTTCAGTTATGTTTATGAAAGTGCTAGTTAAAACAATGTGTATTAAAAGCCAGAGAAATTACCCAAGAACTTCAATAGAAACTAATTGATTCATATCTTTATTTTTACCCAAAGCAGATATTAGGTTACATACAAGTAGCCATGTATAAATTAAGAAGGTACATATGTATTCATACATATATTTATACATATAATCTCAAAAGGAATATAAGAATATATAAGAGTGAGTGGGGGTGCCTGGGTGGCACAGCGGTTGAGCATCTGCCTTCGGCTCAGGGTGTGATCCCGGCATTATGGGATCAAGCCCCACATTGGGCTCCTCGGCTATGAGCCTGCTTCTTCCTCTCCCACTCCCCCTGCTTGTGTTCCCTCTCTCGCTGGCTGTCTCTATCTCTGTCGAATAAATAAATAAAATCTTAAAAAAAAAAAAGAATATATAAGAGTGTTCCTAAAGAACATATAAGAATGTCTGGCTGACACATAGCCAACTTAAAATATCAAGCCAAAAAAATTAAGCCAAAAAATCAGGGTGGATTTTCTTGTGAAATGTGTATAAATCCAAACATACGTGTATTTATGTAGTAAAACCTCATTAATTCCCATTCCATGCATGTAGACTTTATAATTACTCTAATGCTCTTGGCACTACATACAAGATGAAATACTGATTAGGTGAAATAGTAGTGTAAACAAAAGAAATATTTATACATATAGAAACTCACAGTTTCTAAGTATCGTTTTAGTAGTAGCTCTCATACTCAAAGAATAAATGTCTAATTATAAACACCATGTTAAGCACTGCCAAGATTCTGTAAGTGTTCTTAGTACTAAAACCAATGTTCTAAAGTGATTTCATGTTGATTATTGTTAATAGGGGAAGGCTAATAGCATAGTTGGTGTTAAAATTGTGGATTCCAAAATTAGACTGTCTGATTCAAATCTGGCTGTTCCATCCGTGGGCTTTGTACGACCTTCAGCAAGCTATTTGCAAGTTCTGTGCCTCAGCTTCTTCATAGGTAAAACGGAAAATAATGTTGGGGTTGACTGAGAAGCAATGAATGACAGCCTTCTATCCCCCCTCTGCAATGGACTGGATTTTTATGTCTCTCCAAGATTCATAGGTTGAAACCATAATCCCAATGTGATGGTATGAGGAGGTGGGGCCTTTAAGAGGTAATTAGGTTGTGGGCGTGGAGACCGCATGGATGATTAGTGCCCATATAAGAAGGGGCAGAGAGCGTGCTAGCTTTCTCTCCACCCTGTGAGGGTGCAAGCCAGTCATCTGCTCGCCATAACCCAGCCATGCTGGTTCTCTAATCAAAGACTTCCAGTCTCCCAAACGTGGGGACCCTTCTCAGCTCTGAACCCACTGAGAGAGAGAATTGGCAGCAGGAAACCGAAATATCCCCTTATTATGAGAAAGACGAGGTTGAAGAAATGGCCCTGGGTCGCTCAGCCAAAAGGACTTCCTAAGCTGCTCCCTCAGAATTAGGTCTACTTAACTTCCTGCTCCTAGACAGCACTGGAAAAGCAAGCCCGCCCTGTGTCACATCCCCAGCGCAGAGCAGTGGAACACGGGCCTCGTGTAGGCAAGCAGCTCCTAAGGTAAGGTCAGGAGGGGGCTGGGCCTGTATGCCCAGATTTTCCTCAGGGAAATCACTCCATCTGCATGAAGAGGAATAAGGTGTGGGATAAGGGGCCAAGAGTATTATAGGAAAAATCCCTCTTTGTGCAAACTAGAAAAGCCAGGAACGTGTGCTCTCATGTTTCTCTTGGTTTTGAGGATTTAAATGAGATGATGTGCAGTGCAGCCCCATTCACGGTGAGTGTCAATAATTATTAGCTATCATTATGATGTGTATTATTAACTATGTCACTATCAAGAGTTTAAGAAGTTTGTTTGGATCCAAGATACACATCGAAAGCCTGGCTAGTGAACATTCTAGAGATCAGAACCGCATTGTGTTTTTAAGTCCTAAATCCTGATTTGTGTTACACTTGGCTATTAAGCCTCAAATTTTGGGTAAATTAGCAAGTGATGTTGTACCATTAATGGTTTTTCCTCTTGTCTGGCATCATAGTCTAGAAAAGCTTTTTCTCCACTCTGTAGCTCCTAAGCGCAGGTGTGGGCAGACTCCTGATGAGCCCCTTCAGCTGTGCTCAGGGCGCACGGTTGATTCAGCACAACGTACAGAGAGATGTATGGCTCTTTACTCCGCAATTAGGGCTGAGCGTGGAGGCAGCGTAGGGGAGCTCTTATCATCATCACACACCCCGTCTAACGCTTCTCTTCTGAGAGCCCAGTGTTAATTTACACTTTCTCTTGCCCTGCTTTCTAAGGGATGTGGTAACTTTTGTGGTATGACCTCTAGGTAAACGCTCATAAAATTATACCGAGTTTAAGACCAAAATTTATTAGGAGTCCCTTTGTTTTCCCCACCGGACTCTAATCCACAGTATTCCGTGTCCTGGGCTACCCGGCAACTACGTTGTCCAGAGGTACACTGAGGTATACAGCGGTGTATAAATACCATAGCTCCGGTTTGTTGGCTAATGAAGCAGCTGTGGGAAGGAGCGCCTCTCCTTTCCCAGGTGTTCAGAGTGACAATCACGTGACGTTCCCTCGTTCCCTCGAGTAGCGAGTAGCGGGGCGGCTGTGCTGGCCTCAGCTCCTTCAATGACCGCATGCCTGCATAATTGTGGAGTTAAGTGAATGCAGGTTCGTTTTTTTCACCACGTTGCCCGAGAGTGCTTCAGCAGCATGAGGCAATTTATCATGCTTTTCGTGCAACAGTGCATAGACTTTTTAAAGAATGAATTTAGACTTCCTCTTCCTTTCCAAAAAATAAGCCATTCGCAGGTTCAGAGTCCTGATCAGGAGAGTTGGACCAGTGGCATGGGCATGCCCACGTGACCCACATCATAGTCCTGCCACCCACCTTGCTTTTCTCATCTTGCTTAATTTTCCTTTGGAGAAAGACCCAATTAAAAACACTGGTGGATTTTTCTAAGGACGTTTCCTTCACAGAGCTTACATTCAACTCTTTGGACAGAAAACTGGCAGAGCAATTAGAGGCTCTAGGGAGTTTCCAGTTGTTTCTGTAGTATTTCAGAAGAACCCACTTTGGGCATCCGCAGCCTTCAGACCTAGGGTTCTTTTAGAATGTGAATGCTTCCTAACTATTTGGAATACACTTAAAATTGAAATCAACAGCCCTGTCCTCACAAGGACGTCTTCATTATGTGTTCTAAGTCAGAGGATGTCATGGCAGCATACAGTAAGGACACGGGTTTCTTTCCATCATCGTTCTCTATTCACCTCCAGCTTGTGAGCTCTTTAACATTCAAAAAATGTCCTCTGATATACTTCCAGAAAACCTGCTGCTGAAATGAAGGAATCTATTGCTCCAAGTAAGTTAATCATTTTCTGGGTGACATTCTAATAAACCATTTTGGGATAATAGTCCAATTGGAACTAATTCTCCATGTATTCCTCATGGTCAGGAAATAGCATGTCCAAATTAATCAAATGTTACGGTGCCTTGTGTATTCTAATGTTTAGTATAGTGATGCGGCCACATCTTCTAGGATGATCAATTTGTAAAGCGTTGGAAATAATTATAAAACCAAGAGGAATATTTAATTTTTCATTGCGTGAGACATTAGCCTAGGATCTTGCAGGTACTGCCTAGGATTAGGAACAGCTGTTGGCTTCCACTGGCTATACACATCGTGCAGGTTAAGAAGGTTCTGGTTAATAGGGTGCCAGAAAACAGAATTTATTATAGTACTCAAACATTAATGCAGAACACAATAATACCTTTCCAAAGAAATAACAGGGCCTAAACTATTTTAATGGCTTCAGCTAATCTTAAATACACTATAACTTTCGGGTGACTTCTCATTTCAAAAATAAAACAGCCAAGTAGGGGAAGTTTGGATAGGAGGAGAAGAAAATATATATTTTGATAATACATTGTCAGAAACTAAAGTTTTTTTATGTAATGGCCATGTGGAAGCATAGCTTTCAAAAGGATAGGATTCATTTATTTAAAAATTGGATTTGGGAATTGAGCTACCCTATGACCCAGCCATCGCACTACTGGGTGTTTACCCCAAAGATACAGACGTAGTGAAGAGAAGGGCCCATATGCACCCCAAAATTCATAGCAGCATTGTCCACAATAGCTAAATCGTGGAAGGAGCCGAGATGCCCTTCAACAGATGACTGGATTAAGAAGCTGTGGTCCAGGGGCGCCTGGGTGGCACAGCGGTTAAGCGTCTGCCTTTGGCTCAGGGCGTGATCCCGGCGTTATGGGATCGAGTCCCACATCAGGCTCCTCTGCTGTGAGCCTGCTTCTTCCTCTCCCACTCCCCCTGCTTGTGTTCCCTCTCTCGCTGGCTGTCTCTATCTCTGTCGAATAAATAAATAAAATCTTTAAAAAAAAAAAAAAAGCTGTGGTCCATATATACAATGGAATATTATCAGCTATAAGAAAGAGCGAATTCTCAACATTTGCTGCAACATGGACGGCACTGGAGGAGATAATGCTAAGTGAAATAAGTCAAGCAGAGAAAGATAATTATCATATGATTTCTCTCATCTATGGAACATAAGAACTAGGATGATCGGTAGGGGAAGAAAGGGATAAAGAAAGGGGGGGTAATCAGAAGGGGGAATAAAACATGAGAGACTATGGACTATGAGAAACAAACTGAGGGCTTCAGAGGGGAGGGGGGTGGGGGAATGGGATAGGCTGGTGATGGGTGGTAAGGAGGGCATGTATTGCATGGTGCACTGGGTGTTATACGCAACTAATGAATCATTGAACTTTACATCGGAATCCGGGGATGTACTCTATGGTGACTAACATAATAAAAAATCATTTAAAAAAAAATTGGATTTGGGGGGGCACCTGGGTGGCACAGTCAGATAAGCATCTGACTTTTGGTTTCGGCTCAGATCATGATCTCAGGATCCTGGAATCTGGCCCTGCATCAGGCTCTGCACTCAATGCAGAGTATACTTGTCCCTCTCCCTCTACTCTTCCCTTTCCCGTCATGCTCGCACATGCATGCTCTCTCTTTCTCAAATAAATGAATACATAAAATATATTTTTTTAAGATTTTATTTATTTATGTGACAGACAGCCAGCGAGAGAGGGAACACAGCAGGGGAGTGGGAGAGGAAGAAGCAGGCTCCCAGCCTAGGAGCCCGATGTGAGACTCGATCCCGGAACTCTGGGATCACGCCCTGAGCCAAAGGCAGACGCTTAACGACTGCGCTACCCAGGCGCCCCCATAAAATATTTTTTAAAAATAGGATTTTAATCACAGATTTCACTTACAAAGTTTTAAAAGCTTTTAAATGCAATTGAGCTTCATTTTTATTATTCTATTATAAAGCCATTCAGATTTTCAGAACAGATACATTAGAAGAAGACCAAATGTTTCACTGTAAGAGAAGGCCAACAAGAAGTGGGTGGGGCATCCAGGATATATTCCAGTGCCCTGTGGCCTACAGGACACCTGGTGTGGAGTACCCTTACTGGGGGGAAGACCTAAACATCTTTCTCAGGAGGTGAGAGCCCGAGCCTGTCAGCCCAGGTTTTATCCTCAGATTTCTCTGAACAGCTGCTCCCTTAGCCTATCGCAAATAAGAATTGCATTTCCAAAATTCTGTGTTTGTAACTTCAAGTCAAATACCCATTGCATAAAATGAAGCACAATTGCATACCCTCTCTTCTCAGATTTATCTCGTAAAATTTGATTAAGGAAATCCTGTCCTTTGAAGATACGGAGCAATGATAGAACCACTCCCGTTCTCCTGTGGTTTTAGTTTCAGATTAATTCTGCCTCTGTTTTTATCCTAATTTATAACTCAGTTTCCAGAAATGGAAACTTTAAAGGTTGTCTGTGCTCAGTGTAAAAAGACCTTGAGAAAAGATGTGTTTATTGATGTCACCATTGCACAAACAGCCTGTTCCAGTGAAGTTGTCCTGCAGCGTCCAATAACCTGCCCAAACCTGTGTCACTTGGTGATTTCTATTAAGTTTCGCTAGAGTTATAAGTAATATAATAGTGTCATTCTCCAAGTGATTCCATTCATAAAGGAAAAATACTTGGCTTTCATTTTTTCTGTGTAAGAAAGTAATTTTCTCATACATAAACATTATTTAATGTGTAAAACATTTAGAATATTTTTAAAAGCTTCCAAGTAACATAACATTTTTAGAGATTTTTCTCAACTGTGTGGATTCAAGCATTTTGTGTGGCTTCCCAAATAAAGTTAATTTTTGCTTATGGAAACCACATTTTTTTTTTTTAAATACACAGATCATCATTGCGAGAAGGGCCTTGGAGAGCATGTTGGTATTCAGTGCTAGGAAATACAGAAGGAGTAGAAATTTGAAAAATTTTGAAATCAACTTTTTTTAATTGTTCTCCTGAGTACATGTAATCTGTTGTCTGATTGTAACAAAACTGGCTCTGTTGAATGTTCCCTTTTAAAGATGAATCTTTAACTGAATTTGTGATGTTGGGTAGTTGTGATATTGAGTTCTATAAACTATATGTTGGAGTATATTGTCTGGTGTTATAATTCATTTATTCATTCATTTTACTTTCTCATTCAAAAGTGTATTAGTGCCAGCTATCTACAAGTTACTGTTTTAGGTGCTAGGACTATGGTGGCCTACCGAAGTTTCCTTCCTCAGAAAGCGTACAATCTGTTAACTGAAATACTTGTAAACAAATAACAAATGTAAAAAGCCACAATGACTCTAAGTAGGTACAGTCAGAAGCTACAGGGGTTCTGAGAAGGGCAATATTGTAGGTCAAGAAGAATTCAAGATGGCTTGCCTTGTGGAGGGGTTGCACTTGATCACTGAAAAATATTTAAGAGTGGACCATTTAGGGACAATGCGGCAAATACTCGAGGCAGAAGAAAAAAAGAGAATGACCCCAAAAGTTGGCGCATAGACAGAGAGTCAGGTGTGGCTCAACCCAAGAGAAATGGAGAGTCTAAAGGGGAGGGGGACTGGGAAAGTAAGTGGGGTCTGGATCGTGGAGCATTTGGATACCTAAGACGTCTGCATATTCCTCGGTACCAGTGGGGGGCGAGGGGGTGGAGCCACCAAAGGTTTGGAGCATGATGGTCTCAGCAGTCATATGTGATCTGGATTAGAGTGAGGTGAACTGAAGGCAAAGGGAAGTTAGGGTTCCTTCTGAGACATAATGAGGTGTAACGTAGGGAAGTGTCCATGACCACTACCTATGCAGAGATACTATAAAATAATGTGAGACCCTAAATCCAAGTTCTCCCAGGCAGTCTTCCTACATGTCACCCCTCTTGGCCTCTGTGTCCTCCACACCTGCCTGTAGAGTCATGCTCCTGTAAAAAATAGGAAATCATGTGTCCACTGCTGGCTTGTTCAAGAGGTTGCAGCTTGCCAGCTTCAGGAATTGTTTGGCCCTGACCATCACGCAACTCTATGTTGGTTGTGACATCAGAGTCTTCTTAAGTGGCATGCCCTGGAAACCATAACCTGCCTGGAGGCATAGCCCCTGCCTCCCTTGCAGCCTGAACATGATCTCCATCCCATCACAGATCTCCTGGTTGCTCCTCAAACACCCCAGGCCTCTTTCCAACCCCAGGGCCTTTGCACGTGCTATTGCCTGGAACATCTTTCCCACCAATTTCACAGGTCTGGTGCCTTGTGTGTTTCTGGCCTTAGCTTAAATATCACCCCCTCAAAAGGCCTTACTATTATTCTTTATCCGAGCCCTTTGTTTCTTTCCTACCTAGTAGTTCAACTTCCAACTATTTGCATGTTACTCTTTTTTTTTTGCCTCTTTCCCTACTAAAATATAATAAACCATGTCTCTCTTCTTGATTGCTGTATCTCTAGTGCCAAGAACTGTGTCTGACACTCCATAGAAGATCATCAATATGTAGCTGTTGAATTAATGAGTAATTAATGAATTAGTGAATTAATGAAAACACCTGTTCAGAAAGCCCTATATAACCTAAAACTATCCTCCTTTACCCCTAAGTAATTAAATATAAAGAGAATAGCAACAAATGGCCACTTATCTTCTGTAATCTGCAAAGTGACATATTCTATAAAAAGTGTTCATAGGATTCCCATAGCAATATTTGGGAGACAGAATATAAGTATTCTGCTTAAATTCCTGAATTTCCATTAAAAATTCTGGTACCACACCATGTTGCAGGGTTTTTTAGCCATTTTAAAAATGAAATAGAGATTAGAAAAGAAAATATCAGGGTGCATTGCATCTGCTCAAGAAACTTTTCAGAGAGAGAGAGAGAGAGAGAGAGTGTGTGTGTGTGTGTGTGTGTGTGTGTGTAAAGAGGTTCCAGTATGAAACTATTTTTTACTATGAGTCAAAGTCAATATACACTGGGTATTTTCCATGTTATCCTAACCCCTTCTCTGGCTGCTATCGAGCTCTTCAAAGCCAGTGCTGAATTGTCATTCTGCAGTGTTATGATTCCTTATGATTTATTTGCAATGGAAGCCTTCCCACAAATACACACCAAATTTCAAATTTTTAGTATTTTCTTATAGATCAACATACATTAACCTCTCTCAGAATGCTCAGGCTTGCAGTAAAAGTGTTCCCAGAGCTGCAAGGCTAGGCTGCTTTTAAGTAAACTAGGGGAGGGGGAAAAAACTAGGGTAGGACAGTGGTAAGATTTGCTATGTCCCCGGAGGGCTCAGTGGGAATCTGCCTTCAGCTCAAGTCATGATCTCAGGGTCTCAGGATCGAGTCCCAAGTCGAGTCGTGCTCCCTACTCAGTGGGCAGTCTGCTTCTCCTTCTCCCTCTGCCCCTCCCCCCTGCTCTTGCTCTCTCTCACACTCTCAAATAAAATCTTTTTTTTTAAATCAAGAATTTGAAGCAATAATTTGACACACAGCAGTATTTGTTAAAATAACATTTATGTTAACTACTTTTTTCTTTTCCTCTCTCTCAGCTGCCTGCCTTGTGCTTGGCTGTATGATTTTCCCTGATGGCTGGGATTCAGATGAAGTAAAACGGATGTGTGGAGAAAAGACAGACAAGTACACTCTTGGGGCTTGTTCGGTCCGCTGGGCGTACATCCTGGCTATTATTGGGATTTTGGATGCTCTGATCCTCTCGTTTCTGGCATTCGTGCTTGGTAACCGACAAGACAGCTTGATGGCAGAGGAACTGAAGGCAGAAAACAAAGGTAAGATGGCTTTGGGGAACTCTTACCTGGCACCTCAAGCACGTCAAGTACAGCGCTTCCCTTGTGGGTCTAATGTGCTGTGTCTTTCAATGCTGTCTGGTTCATAGACTTCCCCCTAGACTCAACTCAAGAAGTTTACTCAGTGGAAATGTAGGATTTTCACACTTCACCTTTTTTAGTCTCTTGGAGTCCATTTAAATGCGTTTTTCCAGTTTCTTTTTCCCTCCCTAAGTTAATGGCTAGGATACAGCCTTTTTTTTTTTTTTTTGTCTGCTTGATTAGAGAGTATATCCTCTCCATGCTTTCTGCTGTTTCCCAGGTTGAAATAAATGCGTGGAGGAGCTCATAAAGCCATCTACAAATGTCTTTATTAAACCGTTTGCAATCATTTTATTTGAATTCAGACTCTTCCTTTCTGAGAGAAGACACCATATTGGCCCTAAAAAGCTACAGTTAGGGGTTTCAACAGTTAACTAATTGACTGAATTTTAAATGTGTTATCTGGGTGGTGAAAAGTCCTCCTATTTCTTTTCAAAAAGAGAATGTCTTCTGAAACACAAACTAGAATAAAAAATAGGACATTGACTACTGAATGATATGTGACTATTACAGCGTGCCAGAAAGAAGTAGCAAATCCTTACTCAAGTTGAATGTCCATTTTCTTTCCAGACTTTTAAGCCAAGTGGTTGGGGGTGGAATTTCATCATCTCTGTCTGTTGCAGACTTAGATTTATTTCACTGTTTTTGTCTTTGTTATTTTTAACTTTAATACTTTGGACTTATGTCAGCCCCTTCAATTGCGTAGTCCTGCTTCTCGTTTTTATTTCTAATTGCAAACTAAATCCATCCTTGAATTAGGAAATGTAGCTTACTATTTCAAGTAGTTGCTAACTTCAGAAACTCTTTGCTGCTTCAACAGGCCTCAAATAGAAGTATGTATTAGTGTCTACAGGAATGTCACATGTAATGATAGTGTAGCAAGCTTTATATTTAGACCGTCGCTGTTGATGCTTGTAAACTATGAACTATGAAGAGAGAAAATCAAGAGGTCTGGGAAAGCACAGTCATCCTCGAGCTCTTTATCTTCCTGATTTATGGACAAAATACATACTAGTTTACTCGGTTCCATCAAAAATATTCTAAACATGGGGCAGCTGGGTGACTCAGTCGGTTGAACATCTGACTTGGTTTTGGCCAGGTTATGGTCTCAGGGTCGTGGCATTGAGCCCCATGCCAGGCTCCTCACACAGCGTGGAGTCTGCTTGTCCCCCTCCTTCCCCCTCTGTTCCTACCCACATGCGCGCACGCACTCTCTCTCACTCTCTCTCTCTAAAATTCTAAAAATTAAAAAAAATTCTAAACACAAAAACCTTTCACAAGGGAGTAGTGCTTTCTAAAAACATAATTACTTCCCTCTCACAGTTGTACTTTCTAGATTAAAAAAAAATGATAGGAAGATAATCATTATGCTTTTTAAAGCCTGTTACAGATTTAAAGTGCTTTCACCTGCACTCATTCATTTGGAGCCCTAGTCCAGTCTCTGTAATCTGGTGGATGTACACAGGTCTCTGTCCAGTTAGCTTCACTTCAGAGGTAATAAGAATAGCTCAATATCAGAATAAATTACTTCCCCCTAAAGAATGAATTCAAGAACACACCACTTGGTTCTGCAGATGGTTGATTTCTACCACCACCTAATAATGGACCAGAGTGCTGTTTATTCACTGTACAATTTAAAGTTATACTGAGAACGCTTAACTTTTCAGACATCCTTTGACCCCAAATAAGGAAGTTCAGAAAAAAAAATTTTTTTTAAAGATTTTTTTATTATTTTTATTTATTCGACAGATAGAGACAGCCAGCGAGAGAGGGAACACAAGCAGGGGGAGTGGGAGAGGAAGAAGCAGGCTCATAGCAGAGGAGCCTGATGGGGCTCAATCCCATAACGCCGGGATCACGCCCTGAGCCGAAGGCAGACGCTTAACCGCTGTGCCACCCAGGAGCCCCCAGAAAAATTTTTGAAAAATAACAAAACCGGGAACATTTTTTACTTCGCAATGGAGAATTCTAACTTCTGTCCACGTATAAGAGTGACAGCAATTCTGAATTCATGCCTCAGAAAGAAACAGCTAGGATTAGAAGATAACTCCCAATAGTTTTCAAAGTGGGTCTTGTCTTCCACTGGATTCAGTTACATGTTGATGTCTGATCCCTTTGGCTGAGGTTTTCATTTTTAAAAGCATTTTCCACTCCAACACCTGGTTAAAAGTGTTGATGGGAAAGGAAGTCAAAAGAAGCCAGTATAGGGGTACCTGGGTGGCTCAGTCTGTTAAGCATCCAACTCTGGATTTTGGCTCAGGTCATGATCTCTGGGTCGTGGGATCAAGCCCCATATCAGACTCCATGCTCAGCAAGGAGTCTGCTTGTCCCTCTCGCTCTGCTCCTCCCCCACTCTCTCTTGGTCTCGCTCTCAAATAATTTTTTTTTGGAAAGAGGCCAGTGTAAGTTCTGGGGACTATCTGTGTGTGATTTTTCTGTGTTCATCATCTTCATTTGTTTGTATCACCCTTGTACGAGTCCGTAGTTCCTTCCATCTGGTTCTGAAGGGCCCAACTCAGTAGCAGTTCATCTGTATCAGATCAGATCCAGTGAAGTAGCAAAGAGCATCAGGCCATGCTGAGGAACATTTCAGTCATGCCAAATTTTTATTTCACAGTCGAAATTCTTTCCTCTGAATTCTGAGAATGTATCAGCCGCTCTATTGTGTAGACATTTCAGATCTTCCTGCGATAGGGTCTGTATAAAATCAGACCAGAAAATGTAATCAAACCTACATGTTTCTGAGAAATGGCACAAGGCTTGTAGTAGCTCTACAAAACAGCTTTTATGGTTTGGTATTATTTAAACATTTGGTTCAGTGTTGAGACTTCCAAAGTTGGATTGTTTGGGAGAGGACCAGTCAGTGATCTTGTGTGTTTGTGTATGAACGGTTTCACTAAACAGTAGTTTAATTGCTTTCAAGGGTGCACAAGAACCAGAACTACCATCACTGTTACTTTCTACAAATCCTAAGGGAAGAGAGATAAGTGGATATAATTTGTAAATACAAAATTGATTATATTTAAATAGGTACTTTTACAATTTGTATGGGTACATTGATACCACTTTTCACTTATTGAAACTATTATTTTGCCTATTCTTTTTCTATCCCTTGGTAGGCAAGGCTTCCCTTGGTTTTCAGAGCAATGCAATGAGACAGAGGCCAATCTAGCTCACAGAATTTTAGAGGAATTTACTAATTCTACATTGCTTGTGGTATCCTGGAAGCAGACAATACCGTGTCTCCAGTCTTGGCTCAAAAGAGTAAAACATCCGTATGTTCTGATATACATTATATTACTGTACACACTAGAACACCTTTTACAATCTTCTCACTTCATGGTCTACTGATCATGCTAACAACCTACATCCTATAATGGATAGCAGGAACGTTATAGAGAGACTAAACCTAGAGGTAGAGTGTATGCCCCCAATTCCAAGAAGTTTGTCCTGAGGAATCTCATGATAGGATCATACCGTCATTTTGTGGCTTTTATAATTAATCTAACAACACACTTCTCTGTGTGTCTGGAAAAGCCACCAAATGGGTTCAGGTGTGCCCCGTGTCACTACAGTAAGGATGCTGCTTAGATCCATCAGTCCTGCCTCACACCCTCTCCGATGGATAAAACAAGAATCGCTGTTACATAAATCCTACACTATATCGAAACAGAGAAGGGAACTCCATTCTAATTGTTGAGCTGTTCTCCACTCACAGATTCCTTAAGGGAATATAGGAGGCTACTGAGCCATAAATTAACCATCACAAAGGTACGATTCAAAGGGAATACAAGGGGAAAGTACACGGGTGAGCTCTCTACCTAGACAGATCACTGCCTGTTAAGATAAATTTCCAGGAAACTCTTCCCCAATCTCATTAGAACATCTCCCTTCAAAACCACCTGCTACATTTCTTAAGCATTTCCCAGGAGTGCAACAATAATTGAAAGAGGTCTCCGCTGAAGTTTGTCACAAATTGTAAAACGGCAAAATTGGAACAAGGGAGTTTCAACAGAATTCCAACCAATAGAAGGCAGCAACTTTGAAGATGCAAGGGTTGTCTTAGAAGGAACTTCTGCAAGGGATAAAGTTAGTCATTTAGGTTGCAACATCCAAGCCCCACAATATTTTCTCATGTAAAAAAAAAATAAAAACTCCGCTGATAAACAAAGAGAAGTGAAAACTATTTAAATATCCAACAAGCTTACACAGGAGTTGGCACGTGTGAGAAAATTTGACTGTGCGTTTGGGAAGCCAGCCCTGCAGGCTCTGTGCTGCCCCTGGCTCTGGGATAAGAGCAGGTAGTCAAGTGTTCATTCTTGTTTCGGAGCTCCGCGGTGAGTTCTCAATGAGCCAACAACAGGAGGCATTTCACCTTGATATGCTGCTTAATTGCATATTTTAACACACTGAACTGTGAAGTCAATTTAATTATGTAAAATTAAAGTTTCATCCAGATAAAAAGGATTTGAAATGAAAGCTTCATTTTCAATTTCTTTCATTAATTGTGAAAGGATAAATAATTACATTTTCCAGAACTCCTGTGCCACAAATATCTCTTTCCTTGTCAGACACCATTCATAAAGAGGTATGTTTCTGCATTTGTGTATATGTTCTTTGGAATTGCTTATCAGTTAATTGGGTCCTCTCGTGAGCAGTTTTAAAGTCACTCTGTCTTCTAGCACTTAAACTGCAAATGAGAAAGCATGATTATCCATTAAGAGGTGACTCTAGCTACCATTTATTAAGTGGCTTAAGCTCTTTTTAATGCTATAATAGGTGGAGTTAAATTCATTTTACTCAAATAACTAATTGAGAAATCCTTTGGAATTTTGATTTAAGGTGCCACGGCATGCCACACCACAGCCACACTGTGAGTGGCAGCGTGGGGTGGTGGAAAGAACGTGGGCTGCCTGGAGCTAGTGTTGTCTCTGACATGACCTGAGAACCCTGTCCCCAGATCTCAATATTTCCAGAAGGAAGCTTCCTCCTCTATAAAATGCCGGCTTGTCTAAATGGCGCCTGAGGTTTCTTCCAGCTCTAAAATATTCTAATTCTGGGGACACCTTCAGAGGTATTCTTTAAAGATGCCCCAAGGGCAGTAAGAGCTCCTGCCCTCAGAGCAGTGACTACACCAAGGGCTCTTAGGAACTTGCTTGCAGCGTAAGGGTAACTAAGAGAAGGGAAAGATGAAGGTCAAGGGGAAGGTTGTGTAGGAGGCCCAGGGTGTGTCTCCCCAAACAGCATTGCCACACCCCCATCATTTATACCACCAGGGGGAAGGAGTCGGATTTAGAAACTGGCCCAGGACAGAGGCACCTCCTTGCCTCACTAATTCCCATGTTATGCGGTGCCCATGTGGACACCTTGACAGTGGACAGAGCCCCGATCAGAGAGAAAAACTTTGTTTTTGGTCTCAACTTCAGCACAAAGGGTCATTACGACTTTGAGCAAATCCCTAATAACTTCAGTTTTACTTTCTTTAAAATGAGAATAATAATACCCAGGTCTTCATCCTCCATGGGATTGGGAGAATCCAGTGAAAGCATGTATGTGGACACAACTTATAGTCGATAATATCTATGTAAGCTTTACTCATTACTAATCATTTGTCCTGTATGGCATCTTATTTGATCTTGCGAGAATCCTGTGAGATAGCTATCATCATCCTACTTTTACACATCAGAAACTGAGGCTCAGAAAAGTTAAATACTTTATCTAAACTTCCATAGCTGGGAAAGAATGAATGCAGGGTTCCAACACAAGTCATTTTACTCAAACTTTCAAGTTTTTCTACCATACAAGATGATGGAATCATTTTTTTTAAGATTTTATTTATTAGAAAGTGCACAAGCAGAGGG
Organism: Ailuropoda melanoleuca; assembly: GCF_002007445.2. NCBI lineage: Eukaryota > Metazoa > Chordata > Mammalia > Carnivora > Ursidae > Ailuropoda > Ailuropoda melanoleuca. The sequence goes on along the minus strand of NC_048218.1, from coordinate 127,153,469 downwards.
AAGTGGGAGAAGCAGACTCTCTGCTGAGCAGGGAGCCCGATGTGGGGTTCGATCCCAGGACCCTGGGATCATGACCTGAGCCCAAGGCAGACGCTTAACTAACTGAGCCACCCAGGCGCCCCTGGAATCATTTCCTAAAATACTCTGATTCTGTTGCTTTCAACTTGACCAAGGAGCCCTGTACAAGTAAAGAGTTTAGTCTTATTTTCATTTGGTAGCCTTTAGATCATGTTAAACAAAAATCTAATCTACTTGAGAGTAGACTGTTCCCATGTTGGTATATGGTATTTCCATTGTCATTTGTCTCGAGGTATTTTTTCATTTCTCTTCTGATTTCTTCTGTGACCCACTGATCGTTCAGTAGCACGTTTGATCTCAAATGAGAAGCAACCTTTAAAACTGATCCTCTCACTTGACCATGTAACTTTATGAAAACCTAGTAAGGAAGATCAGGAAGCCCTGGCAAAGAGTATCAAGCTCTTTGAACTGTATCTTTAATAAGGCCATAGTGAACCCCCTGTTTCCCGGTGGGGTTAGTGTTGAACTTCGTGGTCGTAGTTCTTATATTACCTTTTCACAGTCAACTGCAGTGAGCCGTCTTGCGACTCCTTCATCAGCTTGCAATAGCCGCCCTTGCCCAGATTCCCGTCTGCCTCTCTGGACTCTTTCTGCGGAGTTTCCTAAGGGGCTTCCTCCCCACCTCTCCGCTCTTTCTACCTGTGCTCACTCTATAGGTTATCTTATTGGGTGCCATGGCTTGAAGGGGGTCATCATGCTAATGACCCCCAGGTTTAATCCTCCTGGACTTCTCCAGTGAACTCTGGTCTCCCATACTCAACTGCCTACTTGATACCCTTTCTGAATATCTACTTAGCATATCAAACTTAATATTTCCACAACTGAGCTCCTGATGTTTCTTTCCTCCCAATGCTGCCACCTCGTACATTCTTCCCCATCTCGGTTAATGACCGCCTTATCCTTCCAGCTGCTCAGGCCAAAACTTCAGTCATTCTGGACTCTTCTCTTTCTCTCACAGCTCATATTTAACCAATCCAAAAATCATGTCGGTTCTACCTTCAAAATATAGCCAGAATCCTCCGACTTCTCAAGCCACCCCCCCACCGCCGTGGCTTCCACCTTGTTTCAGCAGTCATTGTAAGACACTCCCGTGTGGTTTTGCAGTTCCACCCATGCACTCTTTCAGTCAGATCTCAACAGAGCAGCCACATGATGCTGTTAAAGGGTAAGTCAGAATGGGCCGGTCCTCAGCTCAGCACCCTCCAGTGATGGGATGATCTCACTCAGGGTAGAAGCCAGAATCCTTCAGTACAGTCCATGAGACCATGCCCATCTGCCTCCATCTTTGCACTCTGACCTCCTCTCTGTCTTTTCCCCTCATGTCCTCTGCTCTGGACACACCAACTTCTCTGTTGTTTCTCAAACACACCAGGGACAGTCCCATCTCAGGGCCTTTGTATTTGCTGTCCTGTCTGCCTGAGATATTCTTCCTCGAAATCCTACAGCTTGGTCGTTCATCTTCAGGTTTTACCCAAAACCACCTTCTCAATGAGGCATTCCCTGGCCAACCTCTCTAAAATTTCACATACACGTGTATTCCATCTGACCCACCAAATAGTTTACCTCTTTTTCTTGCGAATTGTCTGCCCCCAGAAAAGCTCCACAAGGGCAGGGATTTTTGTGTCTTGTTCACTACCGTATCCCTGGTGCCTGGAAACATGCCTGGCATCTGTGGGGCTTCAGTAACTCTATGTGCTGCGGGAGTGAATTATTGAATGAAAGAACTCATCGATTCTGATCTCTCTCTCATGAGCTCATTCCGTTGGTGCATAGATCTTCACCTTAGAAAGTTGTGGTTTTGGTAAAGTTGAAATACACCTCCTTGTAATGACCACCCATTGCTATTCCCTCTTATACTTTATATTGACTTGTTTTGAAACACTTATCATGTCTGTAATGGCTAAAGTTGCACGTTGGCCAAACAGCCTAGTTCCCCATGTCTTGTGGGGCATCTGGAGACATCTGTGTTGTCACTGTTGTCCACTACCCACCCAAGACACCAGGGTAGGGTGCCACCCCTGGTGAGAAGAGGAGAGACAGGACATCCAGAAGTGTGGTGGAAGGAAAATAATTCTATAGGAGTCACTCATGAATGTGTTGCTGGAGATTGTCTCCTTCAGTTTACACTCCATGCCTAATGGTAATTTGGAGAACATCTGAGCTTGCAAGATTGACTCCAGTCCATTCGACAAATACATGCTGAGGTCATAAGTGTACCATGGTGTGCTGGAGGAGGGAGTTCCCTCTTTGACCAGCACCCAACCTCAGATGATACCCTCAAAATCAATATGTTCCTCTCAGCCTTCCCCAATTAGTGGACTTGCAGGCAGAAGTGGTTTATGACTCAGAGAGCAAACGTAGTGCTGACTTTGAATGCTCCATCTTTAGCCATTCTACCCCAAAAGACAAAGTGATTTTGATGTCTCAATGATCTTTTCCATGCCTGCGAAAGGATCTCTGGGTAAATATTAAATCAGCCTGAAGAAAGGAAGGAAGGAGGGAAGAGAGTAAAAAATAAAGAAACCTTATATATAACAGAGTCATGATGTCTAAGATTTAACCCTACCAATAAATTTTCAGTCAACAATCTGGCATGACTTTAAATGAAGCCTTATAATTAGGTTAAAGCCAGCTTTGCCTTCCCACCCCTCGCCTTCTCCCTTTTAGCAATAACATTATAAGAGTTGAAAACAGGGAGAATCATGACCCTCAGAGACACAGCCCAGGCTTAAGGATTTTTTTTTTCTAAATTATAGATCTGCAGCAAATTCTTTTTTCTTTTATAAGACTGGGCCTAATTTCAGATCTATACACTCTGGATAGCTTTGATAGGCACCTCAATATTTGAAGTTAAGTAGTGATCAATTGTCTCTTTCTAAATTTGCTGTTTTTATTTTAACCTGTAATACAGACTTGCTCATTAAAGTAAACTTTTATTTCAGGGCAAATCTATTGTTTGAAGCCCATTAATCACACAGTTGTGAACCACAAATATACCTCTGAAAATTTTTTCTCCAGCATAAATATACCAAAAGTAGTATATTTTCTTTGTTTAGATAGCTTCCCAACAGTGAACCCCTCTATTTCTATCCATCCTGAAGCCTCTGGTTCTTTTCCTTATGCGTTATCAGAGAAGAACAGGTACAAGTGAAATGTTAGTGTTCTTGACTTAATTCTAGTTGAAACTCCTTGGGTCTCAGCTTCCCTACTCAGATTTGTTTTTTAAGGTACATAAAAATTTCTTTTGGCAGAGCAGACATTTACACTCTTGCTACATGTTCAGTGATTCCATTGTAAGGTCAAAGAACGCAGTGAAAATGTAACCTGTCACTTGTCCCTCAGAAAGGAGAAACATAGTTGTTCTTAACATCTGGCACGGTGGATAAGAACACAGCGCCAAGAAAAATTCTGCTGAGGTAAATGTGAAGATTACTTGCCAAATAGGTATTGCCTCTGTAATGCCTCACAAAACATAGGACTCCCCAAACCCTACAAATTTCATGTTTTACTCTGAGTCTTAAAAGCAAGGGCTATGTCTTATTTATCTGTTGTTTCTGGTGTCGTAGATCCTGGGACATAGTAAGTGCTTAATAAATTTAAGCACTTATTTTTATTGACTCAATTCGATGAAAAAAACTGTGTAAATATTGAGTGAATGTCCCCACTTCTGTACAGGAAGTAGTTTGTCCCTTACTTTGATTGCAAAGGAAATAAATTTGCCTACATGTTACACACAGATACATGTTTTAAAAGAATCACAGAGTAGTATGTTAGAACAATATACTGTAACTCTGCCACTTTAGACCAATCAGTACACCTCTTTCAGCCTTGTTTCAACATCCGCAAAAATGTCCTGTGCACTTTGTGCCAAGCAATGGTCAAAACTGTGGCATTCAACTCACCAGACCCTTATCGTACACCTCATGCACGTCCAGCCTGGTGATAGACACTGGGAGTTCAAAAGTGAGTGGGAGAGGCTTTGCCTCAGTCTCCCCATTAGGGAGGACATTTAGTGTTAGGTATGAGGTTATGTTTCTGTAGCCCAATCCTATTCTGGTATCTTTGGCTTCACTGTGTCGTTGCCGCCTCTGAGTGAATGCCACTCCCTGACAGCAGGCTTACTCCAACACCAGAGAAAGATGATGCCTGTGATAAGCAGAAACTGTTTCCTGAGGACAATTTGACATATAAGTTTTCATCCATGGAGAGGCTTTTAAAAATCAGCCTTGGAAAAACATTCAAGGGTCTATTAGTATTAAATAAACAAAGGAAGACACAACTATGAAGGCATGAAAAATAGGATGGATGTGAAGCAGGGACAAGAAAGATAGGAGAGATGGGAAGTTTTTTCTTCTTGCTAAAGCATTCATTTTAGAACAGCCTATTTAAAATCTCAACTCCAGAAATGGCTTTGGGGAGAAGTCCCTCCTAACGGCCAACATGATCCCTCTGGAACCCTGTGGCTTTCCAGCCATCAGCCCACGGATGCTCGGCAGGGGCTCTATTTATACACCTGGCTAATGTTTTCTTCCTGCTTTACTGCACGCCTCACATTTCGTGGGGAGGAAAATCAGTTTGGCTGAGAAGATACCATCTCCCTAACTTAGCTTGACCATGTCCCCTTTGATGATGCGAAGTGTGAATTCTGGCAGGTACCCTGCCATGCTCTCTGCAAGTCTACATGCTGTCAGAGCCCACGGCATGAGAGTGAAGACGCTGTCAAGGGATCTGGAAGGCAGAGGTCAACCAGGGAGAAAGCAGCTGTGGGGTTAGAGTCAGCCCGCCTGACGAATGTTCTGACAGAGCCACTAGGCGGGCCGGCGGGAAGCGCGGGCAGGGGCGGCTGGAGACGGCCCAGGTAAGGCTGCAGCCCTCATAAAGGGGCCGCTTCTGCAAAGAAAAGCAGCTATCCCTTGCTCCAGAGAAGGTGACAAGCCCAGAAGTCACACAAGCAACCTCCTCTACCTGTTAGTTCCTCACAGGAGGCCGACCTTTCAGTGTCCACGTACAAAACGAACCAGAAGTCCTCTGATCATTCAGGGAGGAGAAATGCAATTGTTTGCTCTCTGGGTGCTTTGTTTCTCATTGGCCCACACACAAAAAAAAAGAATAAAAGCTTTTCCTGACCTTGGTAAGGGGAGCGTAAAGATCACGTGTAAATCAATGAAGCTCTCTCCAAGTCCCCTTTTAAGGAAAATTTTCTAAAAGCATGAGCAGCTGTTGGTTTTGTTTTGTTTTGTTTTGTCTCCTATATTCTTGTGGATTTTTTTTTTTTTTAGTGGAGTTGACACACGGTGACACACAGTTTCGGGTGTACACCTTAGTGATCTGATAAGTCTGTACTTTATGCTATGCTTACCACAAGCGCAGCTATGAGCCATCCCACCATACATGCTATTACATTACCTCTGACTCGATTCTCTATGCTGTACCTTCTAGTCCCATGACAGTCATTCCATAAATGGAAGCAACTGGGTGTTTTTGGGGTTTTTTGTTTGTTTGTTTAGTCAACTGAGTGGCAGACTTAATATCTTCTGATGTGGGATGATAATGACCTATTGGGGATCTCTGCTGGGGATCAAGCTAAAGGAACATTGGAATACAATCACAGTGGGAGGCCGTATAGAACCGGAAATTGTGTGTGTGGTTCTGTACAACCATCTAGAGAGATCTGAAGAGTGTTCCAGTGCTTGGGTCCCACCCCAGAGGTGCTAATTCACTTGGCATGTGGTGGATCCCGGTATGAAAACTCCCCCAGAAGATTCTAACATGCAGCTGGGGTTGAGGACCAATGGGCACACCCTCCTTTTACAGATAAAGAAGCAAGGCCCAGAAAGGGAAAGTGAAGAGCATCTCATCAGTTTGAATTATTATCGTTAGAAATCAGTGGGTTTCACTCTGTAATAGGCTAAATGATCATTGCTGATAGAGTCCCATTGCTGCCTTTTTGGGAGAAAAACTCTCTGCCAGCCCCAGGAAATTGATCGGTGCCACCGCTAGCTCTGCGAACGTGGGCAAACCTCTCTAAGCCTCAGTGTCCCCACTGTAAGGACATTCCTAGAAACTGCCTTGTAGAGATTTTGTGCAAATAAGGTAATGCATGTAAACTGTCACAATCTCTGGCACATATCAGCTGTTGTTCTTTTCAGAGCTTTGCTTTTACTTGACAGACACATATGTTGTGCTTATTAAGCGCCATGTTTCTGTGATGCCGAGCACATGCCCTAACCACCTCCCCCTGCCCTTTGTTCCTGCAACCCTGTGTTGTCCTAATGAAGGCCTTCTTAACATCTAGAATTGCTGCCTCCACGTGCTTAAATATGATTTCGTCATCTGGTAGCTTTATGAATGTTGTTATGAAGTCTGATGAGGGTTGATTGTTTGCTTGGTTGGGGGTTTGGTTTTGCATGTCACCTGCCTACATAAGCCTGTATCTTGGGATGAGTTGGCGGCGGGAGGCTTCTCCGTTTACATTCACTGCCCAGCGAGCTCACACTGCAGCTGGCTGTGTGCATTCAGTGACAGTTACCAAGGAGAGCCAGTGATTCCCTGATGGAAATGTGACTTGCTCCTTACAGTGTTACTTATTTTCAACCTGGCTAAGAATTACTCCATCACTGCACTGCTGGACAGATGACGGACAAACACCCCACTGCCCTTAAAATGTCTGTGAATGGTATTTTTCAGAAGTGATGGAGGGAAAGGGATTCCAGCCATATTTCCAACATCCCCTGAAAGTGGAATATGATCACTTCCGTTCCTTCACAGGGCGATAGAAATGTAGTGCCAGGAGGCTGGCAGTTCCCTGTGTTTGGGTCCAAATATGTCTTTATTTCCCTCACTCTAAATACAGCAAATAAAGTCTACATATCAAACCAACGTAAGTAATAAAATTTTTGTTTAGAGTTTAAATAAATTGTAAGATTCTTCCCTCATTATGCAAAAAAAATCCATTTTCCTCTGGCTGTTGTCTCCTGCTGTCTGACGTGATCCCTTCCCTCACCAGTTCACTCACACCCACTAGGTAACACTGACAGCAAGCCTTGTCATTATTATTATTTGAATAATAACTCTCTGATAGTAACTGTCAAACTTCTATGAGCACAATATTTACCTGGAATGTTTATTTTGAATGGAATGAAGTTACCTGGGATGCTTATTTTCAATGAAATGAAATTCTGGCATCTGGAATCTTCTATTAATTAACTTTATCTTTTAAAATTAGTTTTAGGTTTACAGCAAAATTGAGGGAAAGTGCAGAGAGTTCTCACATACCCCTTCCCCTGTACACACAACCACCCCTGCCATCAACATCCCACATCAGTGTGGCCCATTTGTTATAGTCAGTGAACCAACGTTGACCCTGAAGTCCATAGTTAACATTAGGGTTCATCCTTTGTGTTGTACATTCTCTGGGCCTTGACCATTGGAATCTTTTTATTTTTAATAAGCACATTTAAGTACATGTGACGCAGTTGATTTGAGGACCACACCTTAAGTGACACTGCTCTAAGTCATTTGTAATCATATTAACATTAAAATTATAATGTAATAATACAGAGCCCAATGACCATAGCCAGACCAGCATCCTTGCTTTAGAGTTCCTTTTATAAATATCCTGGCAATCTTCCATGTGTAAATAGGCTCTATTCCAAAAGTTTACTTCTAGATTGGTGTTTTGGAACTCAGATCACATTATTTTTTCATAGAAAGAATTGATGTACACAACAATCAAATTCTTGGACCTGCCCTTCAAAACTCATTTCATTCATAATGTTATAGGACTAAGGTTATTTTAGCAATCATATTTTAAAAGGAAGCAAGAGAAATGTAAACCCATAAGTTAGTAGACAAAAATATTTTTTAAAAATCTTTGAGAACTGGAGGTATTGGTAGGATTTTCTTTTTTTTTTTTTTAAGATTTTATTTATTTATTTGACAGAGATAGAGACAGGCAACAAGAGAGGGAACACAAGCAGGGGGAGTGGGAGAGGAAGAAGCAGGCTCATAGCAGAAGAGCCTGATGTGGGGCTCGATCCCATAACGCCGGGATCACGCCCTGAGCCGAAGGCAGACGCTTAACCGCTGTGCCACCCAGGCGCCCCATGGTAGGATTTTCTAACAAAACTTCGAAGGACAGGCATTAAGGTAAAAAATACATATTAATTGAATTACATCAAAATAGGACTTCTGGGGGCACCTTGGTGGCTCAGTTGGTTGGGCAGCTGCCTTCAGCTCAGGTGCTGGGATCGAGCTCTGTATCGGGCTCCCTGCTCAGCGGGGAGTCTGCTTCTCCCTCTCCTTCTGCTCCTCCCCCATGCATACTCTCTTCTCTCTCTCAAATAAATAAATAGAATTTTTTAAAAATAAGACTTCTGTTCATGAAAGACAACAAAGACAAAAACTAGGTAACAGATTGGGAGAAGTTGTTTGAAATAGTTCAAGCCAACGAGTATCAAAACTAAAGAATTCCTCCAAATTAATAAGAAGAAATTAAAATCACTTACAAAATGAGCAAAGATAATGAATAGACAGTTTGTAAAAGAGGAAGCTCAAAAACTGAACTAGCATATGAAGAAATGTCCCAAATCGTTGGTAATTAGAAAAATGCAAATTAAAACAGCAATGAGGGGCATCTGGTGGCTCAGTCAGTTAAGCATCTGCCTTCGGCTCAGGTCATGATCCCAGGACCCCAGCATTGAGCCTAGCATTGGGCGGGGAGTCTGCTTCTCCCTCTCCCTCTGCCTCTCCCCTCCATTCACGTTCTCTGTCTCTCTCTCTCTCTCTCTAATAAATAAATAAAATCTTTAAAAAAAAAAAAACAGCAATGAGTTGTCAACTTAGACCTTTTAAGCTCACAGTATTTAAATAAAATAACAGGTGTGGATTTGCTTCCATGCATTGTTGTGGGAATGTGGACTGAAGCAACCGTTCTAGAGAGCAATCTAGTCCAATTGTTAAACATACCCTGTGACATGAACAGTTCTTCTCCTGGATGTATACCCAGGAGTTTCTCACTAGGGCCCTAAGGGACTGTGTCTAAGGATGTTTCCTAAAGTGTTGTGATGGGGAGTTGCAGAAAATCTGGATGTTCGTTATGCAGGGGTGAATAATTTGGGGTCAGTGAAAACCATACCATTACGTGGCAGGTCAGAGACAAGAGATCAGATGAACACATAGCAACATTTAATGAAAAAAAGAAACAGATAAGATAGGTAATAAAATATCATTTATGTAGATTGAAATTAGCACATACCAAACACCTATCCACATTGTACAAAAATGTATTCAAATAAAAATGTATACATTAGGGGCGCCTGGCTGGCTCAGTCAGTAGACCCTGATCTCAGGGTTGTGAGTTCAAGACCCCCACTTTGGGCATGGAGCTTACTTTAAGATAGATAGATAGATAGATAGATAGATAGATAGATAGATAGATACATACATACATACATACATACATACATACATGCATACATACATACATACATACATACATACATATATACAGATATATTGGTTGCCTGTGAATGGGGGAGCAGAGTGAAAGGGAAATGAGGATAAGGGAATTCACCCAGAAGAAGCAATAGTGCAGACATAAAGAGTGGGCTGTCATCAGACTGCTAAGGTTACAACTTCAGCTCTACTGCTTACTAGCTATGGATCTTGGGCAAATCATTTGATGTCTCTTAGGCTTCTTCATGGATAAAATGTAGATCATATTATCTATCTTATGGCAGCATAGTGAGGTCTAAAATATATCATCCAAGTAATGTACTTAGCTCAGTGCTTAATATATATCATGAGTATTCATAATAGAACTCCAGCCTTATTGCAAGGACTGATTGTGGGAACATAAAGATTTAAGGGTGGGGGTGCCTGGGTGGCTCAGTCAGTTGAGCGTCTGACTCTTGATTTCAACTCAGATCATGATCTCAGGGTCCTGAGATCGAGCCCCCTGTCAGGTTCTGTGCTCAGCACAGAGTCTGCTTGGAATTCTCTCTGTCCCTCCCCCTTCTTGCACTCTCACTTTGTAAGTAAAATAAATAAATCGGTTAAAAAAAAAAGTTACGGTAGGAAATAGAGCTGGAAAGAGAAAGGAGATGGGAGAATTGAGGTAGGAACAGGATGGTGATGATTAAGTTGTCCATGTTTCCCATGAGAATCTCATAGTTGGCCTTATTCTTCTCTTCTTCTCCCTGTTTCCTCCCCCTATTTTCTCTCCTACTTCCCAAGAACCAGAGCAAGTCCCACTCTTTGCACCCAGATGACAAAATAAGGTGGGGAAGAAGCCCAAAGAGTAGAAAAAAGGAGGACCTGGGGTGTGGGGTGAGGAGATGAGAAAGCAGGGAACATGCCATTTGATTATTGCTGTGTATAAATCATCAGTGGCTTAAGACCATCATGCATTATTCCTGACACGTCTGTGCATTACCTGGTGTTTGAAGCATCTGGATTAGATTTGTCTGGGGTGTTTCGGCTCCATACATCTCTCATCCTCTTCCTAGAACTAATAGGCTAGGATGTCCTTCCAGTGGTGATGACAGAGGCACAGAGAAACCAAGTTCAACAGCAGCAAGCCTTCTGAAGCCTCTTCTATGTCCCAACTTCTAACATCCTATTGGTCAAAGTCAGTCATCCACGGTGGGGAATTATTGCCCACCCACAGGAGGAAAGCACAGCAAAATGATAAGACAAAGAGCAGGGAGGGGTGAAGAATTGGAGCTATTGAGGCAGTCCACACAGGGAGCCACATACTTACGCATGACAAGAGAGGGGACACAGCCTAGCTGGAAAGGCAGGACAACTGAACGTCAGGCCTAAGAAGGTCTCTCGCACATACCAGGAAATACCTGTCCACAGTATGGCGGAAGCACCAGTGACTAGTGCAGTATTCATTTTAATACTGTCAGTTCATAACTAAGAATAGATAGGTCTTCCTATGGCCCGGGGGGTCAAGATCTCCAGATGTGTCTTGAAACAAGTAGACAACTGGAACGATAGTGCTGTTTCAGAATGTTTTTAAAAACGGAAAACTTTCAAGGTGTCTGCAGTGGTGCAGTTGGTTGAATGTCCAACTCTTGGTTTTGGCTCAGGTGGTGATCTCAGGGTTGTGAGATCGAGCCTCACATCCGGCACCACGCTCAGTGTGGAGTCTGCTTAAGACTCTCTCCCTCTCTCTCTCTGCCCCTCCCCTGCTCATGCTCGCTCTCTCTCTCTCTCTCTCAGTCAAATCTTTTTAAAAAGTGGGGGAGACTTTTTTGAATTCAGAGCAAAGGTGGGGAAGTTTGTTTAAGGACTGAGATTGAATTACAAGTTTCTGTAAAGTTTTTTCCTAACCTTTAAGGAACAGTATATCACCCTGAATGTTTGAAAGATTTACTATCATAGCCTAATGTTGATGTTCATACTAACATCAACAGCTACAGTCTGGCGTATACAAAATATAAATACAAAACTGTCAGTTTCTAATGACATAGAGGATTATCCACAAGTCTTTTTTAAAAGAAAAATAAATCCTTGGTCCCAGAGTAGGGGTAGACCAGCTTAAACACCAAAAATGTGTGTTCAGATTATATTATAAACTAATAGTTTTACCTTTAAAGAAGCATTCATACCAAAGACAGACTCTAAGGACTTTTTGCTGTGTGTAAAATATCCCTTTCTCTGCTGTCAAAATTAAATTTAAATGTGCCTTTTATATTTTAAAAATATGATGTTGTTGTACTGAGTGCCTGGTACCTAGGATGGCGCCCTGCAAGCAAGGGGAAAAAAAAGAAAGAAAGCAAGCCAAGAGCCCAATACATGAGAATCAATAAAATAGTGGTCATGGTTATGAAGAGGGCATTCTCATTTATTTCTATTTGAGTCCAAATTGCTACTAGGACTGTGTCTTGCTCAGTTCGGCACCCTCGGGGCGTGGCATCAGCAGGTGCTCAATACTGATAGGAACTTAAGTAACTAGGAACTTTGTGCACTCCATCCAAAATGAAAAACCTGAAATGAACGAGTGATCGGATATTACACGTGCAATCTTACAGGCATAGATTCATTTGTCTGTACCACCTGGCCCACTCCACATGTCATTGTTTGCTTTCCACAGGGAAAATATCACCCAAACAATCTAAAAAACAGATGCATGTAATCTGTCCTAGGAACACACACCAAGGGGCTTCTTCCTATTAGTAGAATGTTCTCAGTCTCCTGTAAAAGTTGGGTCTTAAAATAAGACTAAATATTTAAAACACAGAGTGCCAAGTTTCCTTAATCCTCGTATCTTCTTTTAAAGATTAAAGCAGGCTTATGTCGTCCTGAATAATTTAAGAGGTGCAGATACAAAATTGTCATTTGAAACATCTCAACTCAGGTAATTCTGTGAATGTTTCTCTCTGTAATATGCTTGATTGACAGATGATTTCCCAAGCTGATTTTTAAATCGAACCGAGGACAAGTAGACATCTGAGGGAATTGCTTTTTGCTGTCTTTTGTTAAGCAAGGGAAGATGGAGTGGGCTGATGCTTAAGAAACTCTCATTTCCTGAAAACTGACTTTTTAAAAATGTCTGAAAGTCTCCAAATTCTGCCTGTAAAAAAAACATAGTGGTATGGGGGAAGGGGTGATGCTGGGTGGGATGGGGGCCCTGGGAGTGGGCGTTAGAAGAAGCCCAAGTTGTGGGAGCCAGCCCCACATCTGCATTTGTGCCCAGCGCAGCCTCTGCTTTGAGTTCTTATTCCCCCCCTGCTTGAGGGTGTGTGTTCTCTTGTGAAGCTGTGTGTCTGCAAGAGGGGGCGTGTCTACAGGGGGGTCCACTGCCCTTTGAAAGATGACGATCAGTATAAAGAGTCTCCTAATTCAGCAGTGACCTGCCTCACAGGCTATGTCATGAAGAGTAACGGATAAAAAGATGATGGAATCCTGGGGCGCCTGGGTGGCACAGCAGTTAAGCGTCTGCCTTCGGCTCAGGGAGTGATCCCGGCGTTATGGGATCTAGCCCCACATCAGGCTCCTCCGCTATGAGCCTGCTTCTTCCTCTCCCACTCCCCCTGCTTGTGTTCCCTCTCTCGCTGGCTCTCTCTATCTCTGTCAAATAAATAAATAAAATCTTAAAAAAAAAAAAAAAAGATGATGGAATCCTTTGCAGCTACAAAATGCTGCAAAGATGATAATGAGGACTAATTCCACAGAGAACAGAGGTTTTGTAGCCAAGAAGCTACCAAGCAGGTTTTATCAGAAGACTCTTCCCTTGTTCCCTGGGTCTGGCATGAGTCAGTGCAGTGAATCTGGGGGTGCCTAGACCCACACTGTATGACAAATATCACGTGAGCCACATGTTTACATGTTCTTCTCCTATTTTTTTTTTACAGTGATAATACTGTGTGGTATCCTTGAAATTTGCACGGATCTTGCTATCTGTGGCCACATTTTAATTTTTTTAAAGGTGAACTTGGTTTTATTAATTATGACTATATTTATCTGAACTTTCAATTTAACATGTAATCAATAGAAGAAATTATACATTTTATATTTTGCTTTTTGCATACTAAGTCTTAAAAATCTGCCATGTATTTTAAATCTGCAGTTTGTCTCAATTCAGACGAGCCACATTTCAAGTGCTCAGTGGCCACACGCAACCAGTGGCTCCTGTATAAGACATCCCAGGCCTCAGCAGCAGACAGCTAACTTAATACGAGATGTCTGACTTGCACTGAGAAATGTCCATGTGAAAATTCTCTAAATTTTCCACAAATACTGATGGAATCTTACTGGCTCGATTTCCTAGCTTCAGGAAGGGAAGAGGAGAAGAACCCTTGTATTCTAAGCTACTGTAAAAGCAGGACTTAGGTCACCTCAATTGCTCTACAATAGGTCTGTGAGGAGAGGAAATGGTCCTCATTTTGTAGAAGAGAACATCAAGATTCAGGGAGGCCAAGGACTTGCCAAGGTCACACAGCCAGCGCTGGCAAAGAGGGGTAGGGATTCAGGCTGGCCTTTCCGCTCTATCATGTTCCTGCTCAGGCATCCCTGCGTAGCAGGTGCTTCTTAAACCGGTGACCTTCCAGGTCCTCTGGAGGTCTTATTAAAACACTGGCTGTTGGGCCCCGCACCCAGAGTCTTTGATTCAGCAGGTCAAGGTGGGGCCTCCAAGTTCCTAGGAGATGCCGATGCTGCTGGTCCAGGAATCGCTTTGAGAACCTCTGCCACAGAGACTGGATTTGATGCTTTAACGGGGGTCGGTCTGTCTGTCTTAAGCTAATAATGGTGCTTCCCTATGCTGCCAGAAACCAAACTGTGATTGATAATGTGTCCATTGTTCTCTTAGCTAAAGTTGACTACCACATAATATGAGCTAGCAACAGTTCCCCTCATTCTGAATCTTTTTATTTATTTATAATTAACCATTGAACATAAGTTCTTCATTGCAGGTAGGGAAGCATACACCTCTTCTCTCAGTTCCTGCAGGGAACGGAAATTATACATGTGGATGTCTTGTACACGAAAACACTGGGTAGTCTTTTCTAAAGTACACGCACTTCTAAGTCATCACTACTTCCTTTTGAAAAATTCATACAGTATCGTTCATTGAAGATGCAGCCACATCATCAAGTATTTTCCCAATGGCTTTTTTTTTTTTTTTTTTTTNCCGTTTGGAAAATTCCTATCTGAGGGGCACCTGGGTCGCTCAGTTGTTTGAGCCACCGACTCTTGATTTCGGCTCAGTTCGTGATCTCATGGGTCATGGGATTGAGCTTCTAGTGGGGCTCCCTACTCAGCAAGGAGTCTGCTTGAAGATTCTGTCCCTCTGCCCCTCCCTCCTCTCTCAAATAAATAAATCTTTACTGAAAGAAAAAAGAAAAATCCTGAGTCTGCAACTTAACTGTATGGTAACCACCACTGCTGTGCTCAAAAAGCAAGGAATTATTTACCTCTCTACCTAACCACAAGCTCCATCACCTCTTGCTATACCGAGAGGCTTCGGAGCATTTTCAACCTTCCTAGCTGTTGACCTCTAGCCCTTTTCATTCTTGGAGGGGAGGACCTTTTCCATTCCTCTCATTTATTTTTAATGGCATTTCAGCCCTGTCTTCTACCCCAGCTCCACACCCTGCCACATCTGAAGAAAAACAACAATCACCTTCTGTGTATCGTGGAGCCCATCATTTCACAAGATGACAGCCGTCCCTGGTGTGCTGATTGGCCAGGACCAGGTCAAACTGATGTTGGTGCTGAGAATGGAGGAGTTATCTTCATTAGATGTTAGAGCAGAAATCTGAGTGACATCTGTGTTTTCCAAACAGAAAAGGGTGGCAGGTCCCTGTTTTCTCAGTCATCAGATGGCGGTGTAAACAAAAGGGAGGTGGGTGGGGCATTAGCCTGGAGAGGCCACGAATTCTCTCCACTTTGCTCACAGCCTACACCTTTCATAGTTGATGCTTTAAGCCTGTGTCCTTATCTGAATATGATTTGAGTGATTTGGGGGGTAATATTTTTGGGGGGAGTGGGGAGAGACTGACGGAGAGAGAGAACCTTAAGCAGACTCCATGCCCAGCATGACGCCCAATGCTGAGCTTGATCTTACAACCCTGAGACCATGACCCGAGTTGAAATCAAGAGTCAGACACTTAACCGACTGAGCCACCCAGGCACTCCTGGGTTTTATTTTTAAATTTAGAGGAGTTCATCCTTCCAGCACTGAGAGCTTTTAAGAAGAAAGAGAGTAGGGTTTTGATGTATCTAAATAAATGAAAAAGGCTAAAAATTATAATATCCCCCATCTCACAAAGACATGTTTTGAGCAAAAACGTTAGAAGGAAATGCCACCAGTTCAGTGGTGTTACCGAAAATACCTGCCATTTCTCCACGCTTTCCCCCACCGTTTCCCCCTTGACCCCTGGGCTCTGCTCTGTACTTGGGTGCTGGTTCTGGAAGAACTGGTGGAAAGAAAGTAGGTTTGGGGAAGACTGGAGTACAGTTCATAAACACAGAATCCCTTCATTGGAGTTGATTCAGAAGCAAGTAGAACTGCCCTAGAGTAAATTTCTTCAGATACTTAGCCTACTAGAATCTCCATTTAACTGCATCTTCATACAAGCAAGGACCTCATCCTTGAAACACAAAGCCCATGCCTGGGATGAAGAGACATGGGATACCATACTGCAGTCCCTTTGGTAGCAGCACCAGCAGGCCGTATTAGGAAACAGCATTTTGTCTCAAGAACATCACAAGGAAGAAGGTTAATGGATTTTGCCAGGCACCACCAAAGGATTTTCTAACCCAGCCACACTTCTTTGCTATACCCCAGTGCTTCTCACACTTTCATGTGCCTATGAGTCAACTAGGGATCTTGTTAACACACAGATTCTGATTCCAAAAAAATGTCAGGTGATGCCAGGGCACCACACTTGGGGTAGCAAGAACCTAGAGGACTCTGTTTCCTATCTGGAAACACCCCTGGCATGACAGGGCTGATATGCAGGAGCTGAGAGTAGATCACTGACTAGAGCAGCAGTGGAAGAGGAGAGACACAGGTAGCAAGGGGGGAAATAAACACCCAACTACGAGTGACCAGAGAAAGGCAGGTAGAACTTGGCATCCAGCGAGTAACGTGACAAATAGCAGGTGGTAGTAGGTAGGCAAGCAGTAGCAGTCGAGGATGTGAGGATTGTTGAAAGGGTAATGTATGCAGTGGGGAATCTCAAAAATACCAGATATCTTCGTGAGCAGGCAGCTGAGTCACAGATACAGAGCTGTAGAACTCAACACGGAAGAGGAGACAAAGAGTTGAGGGAGAAGAGGGGAGAGGGGGATAGAGGTCTCAGCAAGGTCAAGGAGATGGTGGGGAACCGAGACAGACTCAAATCAGAGTCCACAGGACAAGGATCTATTTACCAAAAGTGGAGCTTCGGAAACATGGTTGAGCCACACACATAAAGACTCAGCCCTAAAGAAGCTAATCTTTAGTACGCATGGTCTGTGTTGCAGACACTGCTGCAAAGGGCTTCATACTATCTCACGTCATTCTCACGAGTCTCTGGGGCAGACATTAATACTCTATTTTGGACAAGTATCTGAGGGTCAGAGGGATTCTGTACCTTGCCTAAGGTCCCTTATTAGTAAAGGGCAAAGCAAACAACACCCATTCTATGTTCTTTCCATGAACCCACGAAGTCCTACCAGCACACCAATGAGGTAACCTGATGCCAACTTAGGGCTCCTGACATCTGGCCCCAAGATCCGAGGAAGGAGGTGGGCCTTCAGTATGGCAAGTGGACTGGACTGAAGGTGGAAGAGCAAGGGAGGGGTGAGGTGCCAGTCACAGCATGTCATAGTGAAGACCTGCTGTCCTAAGCCTACGATTGTGATTATGCCAAGAATAGTCTCTTTGTTAACACTCCTGCATTTCTCTCACTTCCTCTAGAAAGTACCTTATCTTAAGCTCCGGGCTTGTCAATAATAATTCAGCACAAAAAACGTTGAAGGAGGACAGGAAAGACCCTGTAAGGGTCACAATGTCCAACATTAGCCAGACCTTGTCCTTATTTCTCTATGTTGGTCTCTCAATTGGCCATCCCTATACAGCTCACTAAAAGAAACCTAATGACTCCATTGCGGCATATTTAAGATGTCATGTGCATGTGTTGATGAGTACTTTTCAGCTGAAATGAACAGAAATTGACTGGACCTAGTTTGAGAGGAAAGGAGACAAAGTAGGGCACCTAGGTGACTCAGTCGGTTAAGCGTCCAACTCTGGATTTCAGCTCAGGTCCTGATCTCAGGGTCCTGGGATCAAGCCCCACGTTGGCTCTGTGCTCAGCGTGGAGTCTGGTTGAGTTTCTCTCCCTCTGCCCCTCCACCCCCCTCAAATATTTTTTTTTTTAAAAAAGAAGGCCAAGTAGATATAGTGGGGATATACAATTCACTCACTGAATCACACTATATCCCATGTGTGGTTTGCTGCATGCCACATGTAGAACAGTGGAAACTGTATTGCTCAGACTCCTTAGAGCATCATTCTGCACATGGCCTAGCTTCCACCCAGCCGAGTTTACCTCGAAAGCTGGAGCCATGCCCCATAGTTGGTGAGGGGATGTGTGTGGGGTGGAGACTGAGTGGTAGCAAGATACCTCTGTGGCCAGGTCTTGGCTTCACAGGTGTCAAGAATTCTTCCGGTGTGGATCTTGATAAAAGCAGTGTGGTTTTAAAGCCAGTGGCTATGGCAGCAGCTTTTTTCCCAGCTTTCTGGAAGGGTAGGTAGTAACTCCCGCCAGGGGCCACTTCTGTGGGGTTATTGGGGGAGTTGTCTTGAAAGCTTAGCCTAGAGCCTGCTCCTCTCCCTTCCAGCAACGTTGTAAATACCCAATTCCCACATTAAATCCCTTTCTGCTTAAACCAGCTAGAATGGATTCTCTTATCTGCAACTGAGCCTTGACTAATCCAGAAGGAGCTTACAATGAGGATATTTGGGGATGTCACCTAGAAATGGAATAATAAGGAAATCAGGAAGTAGTCTTTTGCTCTCTGTGTATGTGTATCTCTCTCTCGCCTACTTCAGCCTGACTTCTCAGTAAACCTACTTCCTCTAATCATCCTTTTATACAAGGCACCCTGAGCTCTCTTCTGATATCCTTGTTCAGAAATAATGCATAGTCTTTTATGCCTAATCCCAAATTCCCCAGGGAGAAAAACTGAGTGGCATAGTCAAGATACCTACTTCTGGCTCAGTTGGCTATTATTTCAATTTCAAAATCCTATGAAGCTCTTTGGTAGTTCAATAATTCACACTTACAATTAAGAAAACTGGATCTTAGTTTACGTGTTTTGCCCCAAATCACACAACAGGTAAGCAGAAGACTCAGGATTCACACCCATGTCTCCTGACCTCAAATTTGAGGCTCATTCCGCTATGCCATCACTGCCTCTGTAGTATTCATAATTAGATCTCTGGAGCAATTCATAATTAGATCTCTGGAGCATTTCACAATTTACAATGTGTTTTTATATCCCCTAACTCATCCGATCCTTCCAACAGTCACATTGTTGCTATTATCCCCATTTTACACACAAGAAAATGGAGCTACAGACGTTAGGTGAAAGCTGGTGCCAAGATCCTTCCTCCATCTTCTGGTTCTCAGAGGAATTTGTGTTGGAATAGGGTGGGGAAGCCAAAATGTAAATGGAGCTCAATTTCCCAGGATATATCAGATCTGATACTTCAAAGCCAATTCTTATAACAGGTTCTAAGAGAAGGAACCAGAAGATGACACTTCAGTTTGAGGAGAAATTTTTTGGCCCCAAATCTGATAAATCTAAATAAAGGGACAACTTTAAAGGAACGGACACCTCCATGTCCTCCTCAGCACTACAGGAAATGTTATGGCCTTAGTAGATTCCTTGGGAGTTGATGAAACACATCTGAATTCAGAACTTGATGATTTTCTTCACAGTTTAAAGATCAGCATGGACTGCACAGCGCTGTTGAGCTCCATATTCGGCCAAAGACCTTGCTGTAGTGTCTCCCTGTGCTTCAAAGAGATACCTCGATGACCTTCCAATTTTAATACACCTTGGAAACTGTTTCTATTGTCAAGGGACAGGATTAGCATGAAGGACTCATCCTTGCTTCTTGTCATCCCTTTGAGAAGTAGTTATGGGTTGTTGTTTTTTTTTAACCTAACTTTTGCAAAGAAAGACATTTCCCAAGAGAAATTACAGAGGCATTTTCTGCACCATCTTTAATAGTTATTGAGCTGCTGTCATGTACCAAGTGCAATGCAGGGCATGCAAAGGACCAAATACTTCTAGGTTTTTGCAAGCTGCTCCGTTACTTCTTTATGGTGACCTTGTGGCAGCAGGGCAGAGCCCCGTGATAGAAAGCTCAATTATTGTAATTCTCCTTCAACTGAGCTTTCACCAGGCATTTCCACTCCTACTGTTTATGTGCAATGCAGATATTTGATTACTTCGCGGCACAGTGATGGAAGTCCAGGCTCCAATCTCTTGTGCAGAAATCCTGCCCTTTTTCTGGCAAGAAAAGTTCTGGCAGCCCCTTCATGGTCAATATCAGGCTCAATCCAAGCCACCTCACTTCTAACCACTACTCGAGAAGAGATTTAAAACTCCAGCATATTGTTCCCTATTCTGTAGTCAGCTGTCATTGTTCTCTAAACCCTGCTCTATGGCTTGTGTCTGTATCTTTTCTGCTATCTCATCATTGTGTAACAAAATTCTTTGTTCCTGAATTGGCACAGAAATCCTTAATGATTATCTGGAATGACCCTGAAATAATTTCTGTCAATGACAAAGCTGAGCTCTGTTGTTATCTTGGCTTTCTAGAGAACAAAAGAAACTCCGGAGATGTGCGAGACAATCTGAAGCCCAAGGAATGGGATGATCCAAAGCTAACCTGTACTTTGTTGGAAGCCTGAACGCTACAGGACCCAAGCTTTGGCAGAGGCCACTATGAGGAGTGCCCTCTTTGTCAAGGCCCTGAGTTTAGAAAGCTCAACCGTGAGGGGTTGAGCTTCTGTGAACCAATAACAGGAAGAGGATCTTTCACTTGGATCACTTGTGATCTTTGCTGATTTTTCTCCACCTTGCTCATCTTGTGATGATTCTAATTTTAAAAACCAAAGCAGTAAATGGGTTAAATTTCACCTGGAAAACTATAGTTGGCCTCCTCTTTAGGATTCCATCTTACAGTCAAGTCCATGAAAGGTTTGGGGAAAGGAAATGAAGTCTTTCTCTCCCTCCTCTTCTATGAGGCAGGCCCTGAAAAGAACCTCTGGGGTTCCTTGGCACACGGTTTGAAAACCACTGCCATACTTCTAGGCTTGTGCATGGTCCTCTAATTCTGGGCCCTCAGATGAGTGGCAGAAGTGTGACATCAGCGAATAAGAAAGAGAGCAAACATTCCTTCTTTCATTCTTCAATTTCCCACTCCCCTTTCTTTCTCCTAATTTCCTTAATTTTTCTCCTCTATCACCCTACCAATCTATGGCAAAATTCAAGCTGTGTGTTTAGGAAACCATACCAGATGTCCCTGAAAAATCATACTCAAAACACGTAGAGTAATGTTTTAGGAAGGAAAACCCACTTTAGGGGTTTTTAGTCAATATCTCTGATTGGCACCAAATCCAAACTAGTTTAATCTTGGTTTGCATACCAAGTGTATACTTTTAATTTTCATTGTTATTTGCATTTTGCAGAGCTTATAATCATGGGATGCATTATAATTGCTCCTCTTTATCTTAAGAAACTTGGATTTTCTTTTTTAAAAGTTAAAAACAAAAATAGCAGAATGTCTCCAAATTGTGAACGATGAAGTTATAGTCCAAACCAAAAAAAAAGGTTAAAGGTCAAATGGGATAAACTGGGCCTTTCTGAAGAGGATACTTGTCAAGGTAACCACCATGGATAGGCCCTGCAGTCTTGTAGTTTAGTGTCTTCAGTAAGGAGACTCGTAGTGATCCGATGGAAACTGCCAAGCCTCTGTAGAGCAGCTGGGGCTTAGATGGAGCTGAGGCAGGTCATTGGCCCTGCAGGTAGGGAATGAGCTCTGGAAGATGCAGTGTGAATGCTGGAGGAGCTGTAAACCCAGAGATGCCTCTGACAGATGGCTTCCGTCCTGGAGAGGACCTAGAGAGAAGGTCTGAAAATGAAGGCAATACCCAGAGGGACAAGATTAACAGAATCACCCCATTTCTGAGCCTACAAGGCATGTGGAAGCTGGTATATATGCAATCTCTGGGTGAAGTTTGCATTTAGGCACCTCCAAAATGGGTTTTAGGTACCAGGTATATGTTTATTTTCTAAGTCGTCCTCAGCTTACTTTCTTATGCCACCTTGCATTTCTTTTATTTTTTTTTTAAGATTTATTTATTTATATAGGGAAAAGAGAGAGTACAAGCAAGGGGGAGAGGCAGAGGGAGAGAGAGAATCTCCAGACTCCCCTCCTAGTGCAGAGCCCGATACGGGGTTTGATCTCACCACCCTGAGACCATGACCTGAATGGAATTCAAGAGTTAGATGGTTACCCAACTGAGCCACCCAGAGTCCCTGCTACGTTGCATTTCTAAGCACCTTTCATTAAAGTACAAACCTTAATTAAGCCAACCTTGCAACTTCCACATGTGGTAGGGAGTGATTTTGTTGAAAAACATCATGGAAGTCAAATGAATTGGCCAAAGTATATTACAGATATAGTTAGAAGTGTATTACAAATCCATGGGTTGCCTTGAGAGTAAAAACCCAGGGTTCAGTCGCTTCTCACTCCCTCTCCTGACAGTTGCACATCCAGATTTGGGGTTTTCCCCACCTTGTAAGACAATGTTTTTTTAAAGATTTTATTTATTTATTTGACAGAGATAGAGACAGCCAGCGAGAGAGGGAACACAAGCAGGGGGAGTGGGAGAGGAAGAAGCAGGCTCATAGCAGAGGAGCCTGATGTGGGGCTCGATTCCATAACACCGGGATCACGCCCTGAGCTGAAGGCAGGCGCTTAACCGCTATGCCACCCAGGCGCCCCAAGACAATTTTTATTTATAGTATCTTCATATGATGTAACTTTTTTTAAAGATTTATTGATTTTAGAGAGAGAATGTGTGTGCATGATTGGGGGGAGGAGCAGATGGAGGGGGACAAGGAGATATACAGACCTCCACGCTGAGCACGGAGCCCAATGCTGGCTCAATCCTACAATCCTGACATCATGACCTGAGCTGAAATCAAGAGTCGGAAGCCCAACTGACAACTGACTGAGCCACCCAGGTTCCCCCATAAGACGTAACTTTTAAGGAAATGGTAGAGCAAAGCAGAGAGAACACATGATTTTATCTTTGCCTAAAAGCAAATGCTCCCAGATTCTGTTTTCTATCCTCTCATCCCCACCACATGGCATCCCCAGTTTTCTAATCCCTAAATCTCTGAGATAATGACTCTTTCAGCAAAGAAAAAGAAGCTACTGACTTCTTCCACAGCAGCCTCCAAGGAAAGTACTTATGAAAGACTGAAGCAGGCATCCAAACAATCTTGTGATTCTTTTCTTGGAAAAAAAAGGGGGTGGGGGCGGAAACATTGCCTCTTTCTTCCTTCCTCTTACTGGAAATATCTCAGGTCTCTAGTTTTGATCTTCATGTTCTTTTTTTTTCTTCTTCTTTCTAAGTACAGCAACCTGGTGTGTTGGCAGAGGGAATCTGAGAATTTGCTGAGAACACTCTTCTTGGCTTAGTGAAAAAAAAGTTGATACCCAAGGGCAACATCTCACTGGCCGTTTGTGAACTGGCTTCACACTCCTATCTCTGGGGAGTGAAGTCCCCTCTCAGTGCTGCCATTTTTATCAGTGAAGTCAGCAGAGCTGGGTGTGAGCCTGCTCCTTTGCCCACAGAGGCAACTAACAGTGCAGGGAACTAAGGTCTCTTAGCGTTCATAGTCATCTTTAGATGCTTCCCTCCCCAGCAGCAGAGTCCCCACTAGTTAGCCAACTGGTTACATTATTTCTATGACTGACCCTTTTCAGACAAAGAGAAATAGACCCAGTGAGCAAAGCCCTTGGCACAAAAAAAAAAAAAAAAAAAAAAAAAAGGNAAAAAAAAAAAAGAGAGTTTGACCTTCATTTCCAGGAACTGAACACTACTCCCAGCATCCGCCCTTTCAGAAGAGGGTTTGTTGACACCTTCCATCAAAAGGAAACAGCCTTCTCCAACTAGCCTATCCTGTTGCTCTCTTTAGTTGCTCTGGAATCCTTCATACAAGTGTTAAAACACTCAGGTACTTGCACACCACGACTGCACGCACACACAACCCTTGGATGGCATGAGTAAAATAAAAAGGGATGCTCAGACAAAACTTCTCTGAACACCAGCTTTGTCTTCCTGGAAGGTTCCATCAGATTACATACAGATGCTATTCAGTAGTTAATAGGGAAACTAGATTGCCCTCAGACTTTTGAGAAACAAATATAGGTATGGATATCATTTCAGACATCCCAGGAGTTTCTCATGAAATGCTTCCTTTTTCCATTCCTTTTTCTCATGAAATGCTTCCTTTTTCCATTCCATTTTCCTGAATACTAGGGGGACAAGTTGCCTTCTAGCTTTATGTCATGTGTAAAAGCCAAGCTGAAGAGTATTCAAGTTTGGAAAGAAAAGCCTTTGAGCAGCTTTTCTTACTGTCGTTAAGGAGGGAACAGGAAGAATGGGCTTTGAAAACAGATGTTTTTTGTTGTTTGGGGTTTGTTTGTTTTTCAGAGAGAGAAAGCACATGTGTGCAAGTGCTTGTGTTCCCTCTCTCGCTGGCTGTCTGTCTCTATCTCTGTCGAATAAATAAATTTAAAAAAAAAAAAANAAGGAGGGAACAGGAAGAATGGGCTTTTTTGAAAACAGATGTTTTTTGTTGTTTGGGGTTTGTTTGTTTTTCAGAGAGAGAAAGCACACGTGTGCAAGTGTTGGGGGGAGGCAGAGGGAGAGAGAGAATCTGAGCATGGAGGCTGACATGGGGCTTGAGCTCACGACCCTGAGATCATAACCTGAGCCAAAATCAAGAGTGGGATGCTTAACCGACTGAGCCCCCCAGGCACCCCCAGAGAGAAGTGTTTTAATGAAATATTAATGTTTATTTCCCTTTGCCTTTCTAAGTACAAGGCATTCTCCATAAAGCATCCTAAAGCCCAGATCGTCAAGATTAGGATTGTTATAGAAGGTATGCAAATATTAGATTAAGCCATAGAAAATTGCTGGCAGTTAGCCTTTTGACCTAAAATATGGTAATTTCCTACAGTTCAACCTAACAGGAAAAAAATTAGCAATTTTGATATACAAAATAAATTTTGCACTATGAAGATAGCTTCAAAGCAATACAGTCTCAACAGAGAAAGGATTTTCTAAGTTTGTTTGTTTGACATATCAAAGGCTAAGTAATAGGGTTTCCTTCCATCTACCTTTAAGGCCCAGCCAGAAAGCTGGAGCCATCTTAGTATATCTCAGTACGCTGTGAGAGATATGAGGGGGACATGAGTCAACAAGGGGGACTGTATGGTTTCTCCTGAGGAAATGCTCTAAAATGCTGCGACAGGGATGAATTAGATACTCCGAACAGAAGAGAAAAATGGCAAATAGGGAGCTGAAAATTCTGAGAGTCTAAGAGGCTGAAGATTACTTTGAGTTGGGGTCCAGCGAGTGAAGAAGTAGGACCGTGAACAGACACACGTTCTGTGAAACACAGCTGAGTTACATGACTACTTGTGGTCTCGATGCAGAAGAGATGAAAGTTGGGAGGAATAGACCAGTAATGTTTCCCTTTACGCAGAAAAGCCTTTCTCTGAGGATATTCGAATAATTTTGCACATGCCCAGAAATGCTGGACTCAATAATACTGACTTACTGAGCTTCATAACAGTATCGAGAGAGTGGAAGGACACAGACCGAAATGGCACAGGTGTAATCCAGCCACATGGGACCTCTCTGGGAATGGCAGGTCTCCCTTCTCACCACATTGCAGACATCATTCATTGATCCTGGCCAGATGTTTCTACCTGAGCCAGAAGAAAGTCTCAGAGTCCTTCTCAACATAGATTCCAACAGCCACTACCAACTAATCCTGCGGAAAGCCAGAATTGAAGCTTATTTTCCCTTTCTGTGTCCCCCTTCTGTGTCTTAGTTAACACCGCCCAGATGATCTCTCCTCACCCTTACAACCTGCTTCCCCTAACCCCCACCTACTATGACTCTTTGTTTGATTAGACTCATATCAGGGGCAGCTCACACCACCTCCGTAATGAACCCTTCTCCGTCCTTCCAACCTAAAGCCACCGTTTTCTCCTCTTTGCTTCACTGAGCCACACAGAATGAGTAACTTCTTGACCAAACGTACCACACCTGGCCTGTAGACCCCCCATCAATGACTGTTGACTTGAGTTACAATAAGAACGGAGACCTGACCAAATAATTAAAATACTGGCACTCCTCAGATCTATGGTACTTGCACGTTTTCAAATATGTGTTTCGTTTCATTTCATTCCACCCTGTGAGTTGATGAGGACGGGATTTGTCTCCATTTTATGGGTGTGGGAACACAGCACAGAGGTGGTTTTCTCATGATTTGTTCATGTCAGTGGTAGCATCTGTCTGCTCAGTGTTCTTTCCACGAGGTTGCTGCCATTTTTTTTTTTTTTTTAGAACATTTGCTTCAGTTGAGACTATATCCATAGTCTCCAGTTCTATAGTTTGGCAAATATACACTAGTTACGTAGCTGTAGTTTGGATGCATCTTGAGTATTTCTCTAGATTTTTTTTTTAAAGAAAACTAGTTTTTTTTAGCCTAATGAATATTGGTCATTTGGCTCCATTTTTGTAATTCCTAATTCATACAGCTCATAACTCTCAGTGATTTACTTATTCTACTCCTTTACCTTATTCTCTGAAGAGAATAAGAGACTTTGGCCCAGAATTCACCCTTAGTTTTATTTTTTTTAAGTTTTATTTTTTTTAAGTTTTTTTCTATGCAGATATAATTGACACATAACATTATATTAGTTTCAGGTGTACAATGTCATGATTTGATATTTGTATATATTGCAAAATGATCACATTTAGTCTAATTAATATCCATCACCATACATAGTTAGACAATTTTTTTTGCAGTGACAACTTTTAAGAGCTATTCTCTTAGCAACTTTCAAATATGCCATGTGGTATTATTAATTAAAGTCACCATGCTGTGTATTACGTCTCATGACTTACTTATTTTATAACTGAAATTTTGTACTTTTTGGCCGCCTTCACCTACTACCCCCACCCCCTACCCCCACCTTTGAAAACTACCAATCTGTTTTCTATATCTATGAGCTTGTATTTTTTTTTTGTTTTAGTTTAGATTCCATATATAAGTGAGATCATACAATATGTGTCTTTCCCTGTATGACTTATTTAGCATAATGCCTTCAAGGTCCATTCATGTCACATATGGCAAGATTTCATTCTTTTTATAGCTAAATAATATTCTCTTGTATACATAGACCACATCTTCTTTAGACATTTATCCAACAGTAGATACTTACATTGTTTCCATGTATTGGCTATTGAGTAATGCTGCAGTGACATGGGAGTGCATATATCTTTTTGAATTAGTGTTTTCGTTTTCTTTAGATAAACACCCAGAAGTGGAATTACAGGATGATATGTATTTCTATTTTTTATTTTTTTTTAGCAGTTTCTATACTGTTTTCCATAGTGGTTGCACCAATTTATGTTCCCACCAACAGTGCACAAGNGTTTTCTTTAGATAAACACCCAGAAGTGGAATTACAGGATGATATGTATTTCTATTTTTTAATTTTTTTAGCAGTTTCTATACTGTTTTCCATAGTGGTTGCACCAATTTATGTTCCCACCAACAGTGCACAAGGGTTCCTTTTTCTCCACATCCTTGCCAGCTTTTGTTATTTCTTGCCTTTTTGATAACAGTCATTCTAACGGGTGTTAGGTGGTATTTCATTTTGGTTTGGTTTTGCATTTCCCTGATGACTAGTGATGCTGAGCATGGTTTCATGTGTCTGTTCACCATCTGTATGTCTTTGGAAACATGTCTATGCAAATCCCCTGTCCATTTTTGATCAAATTGGGTTTTTGGTCTTTTTGTTTTTGCTATTGGGTTGTATGACTTCTTTATATATTTTGGATATTAAGCCCATATCTGATATATGACTCTAAATATTTTCTCCCATTCGATAGGTTGCCATTTCATCTTGTTGATGGTTTCCTTTGTGATGTAGAAGTTATTTAGTTTAATATAGTCCCACTTGTTTATTTTTACTTTCGTTGCCTTTGCTTTTGGGGTCAAATTCAAAAAAAGCATCACCAAGATTGATGTCAAGGAGCTTACCACCTATGTTTTCTTCTAAGGGTTTTATGGTTTCAGGTCTTACATTTCAAGTCTTTAATCTATTGTGAGTTAATTTTTGCGCATGGAATCATGCTTTCCCAGCACCACTTATCGAATTTTATTTTCCCCATTTTATAATCTTAGCTAATTTGTCATAAATTAATTGACCATATTTGCTTGGGTTTATTTCTGTTTTGTTTCATTGATCTTTGTATCTGTTTTTATGCCAATACTATCTGCTTTGATTATTGTAGCTTTGTAATATGGTTTGAAGTCAAGGAGCATGATGCTTCCAGCTTTGTTCTTCTTTTTTCAAGATTGCCTTGGCAGTCAAGGGTCTTTTGTAATTCCATAAAAATTTTAGAGTCATTTGTTCAATTTCTGTAAAAAATGCATTGGAATTTTGATAGGAATTGTATTGAATCTGTAGATTGCTTTGGGTAGTGTGGACATTTTAACAATATCCTTCCATTCCATGAGCATGGAATATCTTTCCATCTATTTATGTCTTCTTCAGTTTCTTTTATTAATGTCTTATAGCTTTCAGTGTACACGTTTTTTATCTCCTTGGTAAATTTATTCCTTGGCATTTTGTTCCTTTTGATGCAAATACAAACAAGATCGTTTTCTTAATTTATTTCTGATAGTTAATTATTAATGTGTAGAAATGCAGCAGACTTTTGCACATTGATTTTGTATCCCACAACTTTACCAAATTCATTTATTACTTCTAACAATTTTTTGGTGGAGTCATTAGGGTTTTCTATACATAATGCATGTTATCTGAAAATAGTGAGTTACTTCTTCCTTTCCAATTTATATGCCTTTTCTTTCTTTTTCTTGCCCAATTGCTCTGGCTAGGACTTCTGATACTATGTTGAATAAAAGTGATGAGAGTGGACATCCTTGTCTTATTCCTGATCTTAGAGGGAAAGCTTTCAGCTTTTCACTTTTGAGTATGATGTTAGCTGTGGGCTTGTTATATATGACCTCTGTTATGCTGAGATTCCTTACCTTTGTACTTCTTTGTTAAGCGTTTTTATCATAAAAGGCTGCTGACTTTTGTCAAATGCTTTTTCTACGTCTATTGAGATGACCGTGTGATCTTATCCTTCATTTTATTAATGTGTGTATCACATTGATTTGTGGCTATTGAAGCATCCTTGCATCCCTGAAATAAATCCCACTTGATCATGGTCTATGATCCTGTTAATGCATTGTTGAATTTGGTTTGTTAATATTTTGTTTAAGAGTTTTATATCTATATTCATCATAAATATTGGCCTATAATTTTTTTGTGGCATCCTTGTCTGATTTTGGTATCAGAGTGACGCCGGTCTCGTAAAGTAAGTTTGGAAGTTTCTCCCTCCTCTTCTGTTTTTTGGAAGAGTTTGAGAAGGATTGATATTCATTCTTTGAACATTTGGTAGAATTCACCAATGAAGCCGTTTGGTCCTGGACTTTTGTTTGTTTGGGAGTTTCCTTAGTTCTATTTTTGATTTTTATTAATTTCTGTTTTGTTGTTTTAATACTGTAAAATGACAATTTCCTTGTTGACCAATCATTAAAGACTAATGATAGCTACTTATATTCATGATATGTCCATGTCTATTATTCTTTTTATTCTCTCACCCTAGAGGGATCGAGTGACTTTTTTACCATCATTTGACAGATGAGAAAAATGAGGCATAAAGAAGGGAACTGACTTGCCAAAAATCATTCAATTAGTTAATGACACAGAGACTATTAGAACTCAATTCTTTTGACCTCCACTTCCTGCACTCTTTCTGCTCAAACATAATGGCCTTTGTGTGAGCTGTCTCGCAGCCCTGCAGTCCCAGGGCATGCTGGAGGAGAACTCAGACAATGGCTCAGATTGCCTCCTCGCAACAACCCTACAAGGACACTGGAACCCACACAGCAGTGCCCTTTCCCATTCTAAGGCCACCTCAGCTCAGTCTTCACAGGAAAGGGCAGGCTGTGCTAACCGGCACTGCTGCCCAGCAAAGTGAACGGAAACATCATGCAGAGATAAAGTAGAAAGCAGAAACCTCATTCCCTTGCTGCCTTGAAGTAGAGAATAAAGCATCCTTAGAGTTCCTCCTTCTGAGAGTAGGTTCACCTTCAGAATATAAATGGCAGCCTCCTTCCCGTGACACTTCCTGCTCTCGAGGCAGGCAAACCGCACGTTCAGTGGGTAAGACACATGACTTGGGCTTCAATCCTGCAATCAGATATATTTTTAATTCAAGTTCCGTGCAATTTGGTTAATATTAACTTTATTGGGTAATTACCTTATTTGGAGTGTTCTTAACAGCACTGTTGACAAGAATGTCAGCTTTGCTATAAGAGATGGGCTTGCTGACAGCAACACAAAAAGAAGCTGAGGCAGGTTTTTCTCTTAACCTATTTATTAAAATTTTATGAGTAAGTCATTTTCTCCCTTATGGGCTTTCCCTTCTACTTTGTATGGAATCACAGCTGCTTGAATGTAAATGTAGCCACCCAGTCTCCCTGTCATCCACAGCAGCTGCCTCGGAGACAGAGAGGCCCCCTGGGGGTCTCTCACCCCCCCACCCCTCCCCAGGAACTGATGGGGCAGTGAGGGGCTGCTGGCTTCGCGTCACCCATCATCTTGGTGAGCTAACCACAGACAGGTGGAGTGCTGCTGTGGGAGAGTGAGGGTGGGCTCTGCCCTGAGATGGAGGGAGGACTTTCTGTGCCTGGTTCTGATCAGCCCTGGCTGTCCATATTCATGACAGGGAAGTAACAGCCCCATCAGCACTGCCCAGAAGGCCGTCACAATAGCACCAGGCTGCCATGATTCTCCACAGCAGAACAAAAGTGCCCTCTAGTTAGATAAGTTTAAGAAATACTATGCATACTTTATGGCTCTCCTGGAGAATCGCAGCCACGGCAGCATTCAGAAGACAGAAAAACTGTCCCTTGATGCTATTGGTTGAATTGCCTGCCCTGCCCCCCCACCCTGAGAAACTCAAATGTTGAAGTCTTAACCCTCAGTACCTCAGAAGGTAAACCTACCTGGATATAGACTCATTGCAAATATAATTAGTTAAGATGAGGCCACACGGGAGTAGGGTGGACTTCTAATCTCGTCCCTATGAAAAAGGGAAATTTGAACACAAACACCCACACAGAGAGAACAACATGCAACTGTGACAGCAGAGAGCAGAATGATGCTTCTCCAAGCCAAGGAATGTCCGAGATGGCCAGCAAATCACCAGAAGCTAGGCGTGCATACCGCAGATTCTCTCTCACAGTCCCAGAAGGAACTAACCCTGCCAACACCTTTGTTCAGACTTCTAGCTTCCAGAACTGTGAGACGATACATTTCTGTTACTTTAAATCACCTAGATTGTGGTACTTTGTTTCAACAGCCGTGGCAAACTAACACAGAAGTTAAGAAAACGTGGTTAATGGTAAAGCCAGGAAGGGAGTTCAGCGTCCTGGCCTTCGGAAGAGCGCCATGGGCACCACATAACTCAGACATGCTCGACGTCCATCCCTTGGCTTCTGATCCCCTTGCAATGTGGCAGAGGCATAGAAATGGGAAGAGAGAAGGGAGATGGGAGGAAAGGTAAAGGAAAAAAGACAGGAAGACAGTGACGCTTCATCTTCTCTTCCTTTTCTTACAGGGCCCTCCTTCACAAAAATTAAAATGATATTGGTAGTAAGAACTAAATTTGTTGAGCACTTTCTATGTGCCAGGCATGGTTCTAAAATGGTACATACATTACCGAACCTTAACAATGAGTTAGATGCTGCTGTTATGCCCATTGTACAGATGAAGAAACTAAAGCAAGGATTTTTAAATGACTTAATCAGTGATGGAGCCGGGATTTGGTCCCAGGCTGCCCATCCCCAGATCCCAATTCTAACCACTTTCCTATACCCTCCTGTACCTTCAGATAAATGTAGAGAGAAATGGTCTTTGCAACCCGCAGTCAAGCAAAGCCTTTGCTTTTCCAGCCCTT
Source organism: Ailuropoda melanoleuca (assembly GCF_002007445.2). Lineage (NCBI taxonomy): Eukaryota > Metazoa > Chordata > Mammalia > Carnivora > Ursidae > Ailuropoda > Ailuropoda melanoleuca. Next base: position 127,121,523 of record NC_048218.1, on the reverse strand, counting down.
AAACCCCGTAAGCCTCTAAGTAAATGCTCATCCCTATGTCCCAGTGTTTTTCCAGAACTTGAGCCTTAGAAAAAAAGAGTGTTTTGATTACTTATATTCTGGGCATCAAGATGTGGTCCATTTTATTCAAGTGCTTTTGTATATTCTGTTCTATCCCATCGTGTTCCGTTTATGGAGTTTTGCTCTGAGGATCTTTGTTTGCAGTACAAGGAGCATGCTGGATTAAAGGCCTGGGTCAGGAGGCAAAATAAAGGACTCTCTGCATCTTTCTACATTACAGCAGAACCACACGGTAAAATTTCCACTTGCCCTGCCTCTTTGATGCTAGGCAAATGCTGAGCTATCAGCACCGGTGTTACAATTAAAACAAATCTCTGGCTTTCCTGGAGCGGGTTTGATTTCAAAGGTCATTGTCAACACACATGTCAAAGGTGGAATCACACCAAGGCTCAAAAGTAGGATAACCGTAATATGCTGCATTTCAGGCAGTTAAATGCAGCTACTAAGTTTCCATCAGTCACTAACCAAATAATGTTTCCATAGAACCCTCAGTTCTCTTAATATTACCCATTTGTGCCCAAATACCAATATTTTTATGTAAAAAAAAATTTTTTTTTTCATTTTCCTGCCGGGTACATGAGTATTAGGAGCCAGATAGAGAAAAGTTGGAGATTAAAGAAATAGTTTGCAAGAATTTAAAATACCCTCTCCTGCCAGACTGGAGAATATGATTTAAAACCTCAAAGGTTTTTCGCTTGCCCTGAAGCAAGCAGCCACTGTAATAATTTAACCAGAACCTTTTATTATATTAGTCATTAACTATAAAAATGCAAATCTTATGAATAGAGCCAACAACTAACAATCTTTCTTCTTGGCTAAAAGGCTTATTCTTCAAGGTTTCTTCTAGATTCTCTGAACTTTCTCCTCTGTATTTTCTTCTTAGTTTATCAGAACACAAGAAATGCATGTTCGCAATTTTCTTAAATCGTGATTTTCCACATGTGCCCTAAAATGCCTCCTATTTCTATGAGAATCTTGGAATGCATTGTTTGGAAGAAGAGAAGGAGAATGTAATTTCAAAAATAGCTTCTGTCCATATTATCTAGTTCAGTGTTAAGGTATAAACTAGCTTGTACCAGCCCAAAGCCAAAGAGGGATCTAGAGCCAGTGGATATAAATCTAAGCATATTCCTAATAACATCGAACCTTCGTGGTGGTGAACATCATAGACACGAAGGACTAGGAAGTAAATCACCTCTGTGAGTCCAAAGTCATCCAGGCTACAGTTGAAATAATATGCCCACGCTGGTAAGAAATTATTTGGAAAGTTGACACTTTGCTATAATGCCAAATAGAGTGGATTTTTAAAGAATTTTTTATATTTTATCTTTTTAAAGATTTTATTTGACAAAGAGAAACAGGTAGAGTGGGAACACAAGCAGGGAGAGCGGGAGAGGGAGAGAGAAGCAGGCTCCCCACTGAGCAGGGAGCCCGACGCGGGGCTCGATCCCAGGACCCTGGGATCATGACCTGAGCCGAAGGCAGATGCTTAATGACTGAGCCCCCCACGTGCCCTTAGAGCGGATTTTTTAAACCATGCCTCAAGTCCGTGCTCCCAGGGTACCTCTGGGTCTCCCCACCCCTGCTGCCAATACGACCCTCCTGCACAGGCCTCCCTCCCAAGCTCTAGCAGAGACACCCTGTGTCTGAAACACCCTGGAGTCATAGTCCAGGCACAAGAGCCCCTCTGACCGCTCCCTCTTTTACTCAGGTCAGTGTAAACCCGTGGTTCCCACCTAACCCTGTGCTTCAGAATCACCTTCCAAGCCTCCCCCTCTGCGGGGTTTCTGATACCTGGGGTAGGGGAGGAGGTGCCAGAAGTGAGAATTTCTAACAAGCTCCCAGGTTATGGGAATCTGCCGGTCCCAAAACCACACTTGGAGAATCCGTGCTCTTAAACCAACAGCAAAGTGCCGCTGTAATGTCCCAGATATTTATTCTGACATTTAGGTTTTCTTTTCATTGTGTATTTCCCTTGTGTTCGGTCTCCTTTACAGCACGTGGAACTGTGGGGGTCACGTGGGGGGCCTGGGCTGCTAGACGGAAGGGTAGCTAATCGCACGTTGTACAAAACCGTGACAGGCTTTTACAAGGGGAACAAAAGTCGCTCCTTAAGGCTGGATACCCCTCACCCCTGATTCAACTGTGACAAGCCCCACTGAGAAATAAAACAGTGCTCGATCTCGTGAGCTCTGACCGTCTCGCTGGGAGGGACCATTATGTTCCATCATCTTTCGGAGGGCACAGTGCTGTCTGGCTCTGAGTGTCAGGACCTGTAGGAGCATCAGGTTGTCTGGGCCACAGGAAGGGCTCGCAGGGAGTTCAGCCGTAGTCCCATGGATTATGGCGTGGCCTGAAGAGAAAGAAAGTGCCTCTTGTCTTCATTTTCTGCCTTGAAAGGACCGTATTGCATGTATCATTTTTAATGGATCCTTGTACATTCTTTGATGTGTTTGGAGATGAGCACTCAGGCCCAAGCACTTGGTCTTTTCCTTCCTGGAGCTCCGAGAAAACAGGGATCAAGAGGTGTACCGGGAACAATACTCAAAGAAGCCCAGAACCTCATTGGCAGACGCCCCCATCTGCCCTGATTCTGTCCCTGCAGGCCCGGAGACTGTTGGGAGTAAGGAGCCACAAGGCTTTTCCTGAGGATACCCTCCTGTTGCTATGTCTGCAGTTTCTCACTTCTTTTTGCAGCTGATTATTCCCTTGGCCTGATCCAGACTCCCAGAGGCAACCTTCCCAGAAATCCCCAGTACCGCATCACCAGCACTTCAGAGAAAATCGCTTGTCTTACTGCATTACACCACAGAAAACTGGGGAGAGCATGTCTTGGTTGTCTCGGGCTGCTGGTATTTGGCTCCACTGCTATAGATTAACCTCTTGTTTTTTCTCCTTCCCCCTGACCCGGAGGCAGAGCTGGAGTGGGAACAGCAGAAATCATGTTCTTTTGAGAAATTCCTCCAAGTAAAAAAGGGGACAACAGGGATCCCCTGTAATTTAAGTAAAGCATTCTGGCAGCCTTACTTCACCAACTGCTTGTTGGGCTGTGCAGGGTTTGATGTCTAGGAGAGGATATGGAATGTATTTACTCTGTTCTCCTTCCCCCAAACAGTGCTTCCCCAAGCTCCTTCCAAATGAGCTGGGCTTAGCTTCCTGGGGCAAGAGCCCTGCTTTAGATGAAGGAGGAGGACTGAGAAGGAAGCAGACCCAGGTCCTATCAGGGTGATGGAGCCCTAGGTGCCATGGTTGACAGACCCCAAGCCCCACATACCTGTCACAATATCCACCACATTCTGTTGGAACCACAAGATTGAGCAGGGTTTAGATTCGTCATTGTTGGGGGCTCTCAATAGTCCTTACCTCCACTCATCTAAAGCCCAGCTCTACTGTGAATCAGCCAGTTTTCCCATGACCTTGTACACAGGTGGCGACCACCCCACCTCAGGCCCTTTTGCCTCGATGAGCTGTTGGGTCCCTAAGCCAGCATCAGTTGACTGTCAGTGAGTGGCAAGGAGTATCGTGTAGGGGGAGGAGAGGCAGGAACACACCACCACGGACTTCACCACTCCACGAATTTACCTAAGAGGCACCCTGAGCTCTACATACTTACATGGAGGGAACAAGTATCCTGATTCCCAAGTAGAATTAAATCCCTCACTCTGTGTCTCAGTTTTCCAGACATTACGTGCACCCTGCAGGAGCTCCCTGCGCCCACTAATATCCACTGATTTCCCACACATACCTCCTTGCGCCTTGGCCAACACACTCCCCTCTGCCCCAAGGCCCCCTTCCCCTCCCACCATCCTCCTGGAGCTCCCAGGGTGAGGCACGTACGGGGCGGTGGTTGGGTGCCCTGACTACCCCAGTTCGAATCCAGGCTCCGATGTGTGGTCGTCACATTCAGCAAGTGCTGAGCCACTTTGTGTTTCAGTGTCCTCGTTCCTAAAATGGGGATGGTGAGGGGCAGCTGGGTGGTTCAGTCGGTGGAGCGTCCACTCTTGGTTTCGGCTCAGGTTGTGGTCTCAGGATCATGGGATTGAGCCCCACATCAGGCTCCATGCTCAGCAGGGAGTCTGCTTGAGGATTCTCTCTGTCCCACTCCCTCTGCCCCCCACCCCTGCCCCCTGTGTGCATGCTCTCTCTTCCTCTCTCCAAAATAAATAAATAGATATTTTTAAAAAATAAAATGGGGATGGTAATAACTGAGCCCACTACTGAGGGATGTCAGGAGAGTTCAACTCAGTGGAATGATTTCACGTACATTCCTTGGCATAATGCCTGGCCAAATAAATGTGAACTATGATTATTCTTCAAGATCCTATTGGAATGCTACACATGTCCTCTAGGAACCTATCCTTCCTTCTTTTGCTCCCCACACATGAGCCTTCTATAGCTGTTTTCACATATATGCAATGACAGGCGGCTTCATGTTGTAGACCGTGAACTCTGCAGCCAGGCTCCCTGGGTTCAAAGGCCTGGCTCTGCCACTCAATAGCTATGTGATCTCCATGCCTCAGTTTCTTCTCCTGTAGAATGGGGATAGTAGTCGAACCTCCCAGGCCTGTACACTTTCTGAACACTTTGGCAGCTGCCCCTCAGTCCTCCTTCACCCTTGAGCCCTGCCACCTTCAGAGACTACGTCCATGACCATCCACATAGATGTAAACTCTCAGTTCTTGGATTTCCTCTACTTGCTTACCCTTCAGTTCCTGTGCATCCCGGCCACTAACTCTAGACCCTGGACTTTGCAATTACCTAGGACCTCTGAAAAACCAAAATCAAATCTTCATTCTCTCTCCTTCAAGTTGATCAAGACCTTGATCCCTCCAACCTGACTTTCTCTGTCACCACTGGCTTTGTGACGAGTGCAGCCTCTCTTCATTCCTTTCTTTCCCAGCATCCTGAAGTCCTTTGCCATGTGTCCTTCTACAAGTCCTCCAAGATGCCACCCCTACATTCATCCAGGTGTCTGCCTTCCTCGATTCTACCACTAGACCATTAAAGGGGACCAAAGGGAAAAGAAAGTCACACAAGCATAGAAGTAGGTACCGTTTTCACGGATGCCATTTTCATTTTGTGTTTCTCCGCTTGGTCCCCTGCTGTCCCCCACAGTGACTATTCCAAGACTTCCCATTCTCCTGAAAGTCTCATCTTCCCAACTCCTCCCCCACCAGTCTGAGCACACAGCCTTGTCTCCTACCTCAGAGGAGAAATAGGTGCCACCAGATAAGGCGTCACCTTGCAGCTGCTACGCATCTTCACGTTTGTCTTCTTCCACACCCTCATTTTCCCTGTTCTCTCCTGTCACAGCGGAAGAAGGGTCCCTCCTTCCATCCTAAGCAAATCCCACTGCCTGTACGTGGAACACAGCCCCTCTGTGTTCTGCAGAACTTTACAGGATCCGTTTTCCCCAGGACCTCTCTTCACCCTCTGCTGGCATTCTTCCCATCAGCACTGAAATGTGCTCAAGTCTGATAACTTAAAAATAAAAACCTTTCCTCAACCCTATGAACCCCCAAAGCTACCCCCTTTCTCCACCATGAAGCTACTTGACAGAGTTCCTTACACCTTCACCTTCGGTCTCCTCACCCACTTCCTGCCTGCAAGCTGTTGTCTGGCTTATTAGCTTTTCATCAGTGTCACCAGTGACCTCTGTGCCATTAAGAATAAGGAACACTGTTTGGTCCTTATCCTTTTCTACTCCTCTGCAGCATTTGACACTGCTAACCACTCCTTCCTGCCTAAAGCCCTGTCTTCTTTTGGCTTCCATGACACCATATTCTTCTGGTTTTTCTCCTTTCTTAAAATGTATTCTGCTTTGAGGTTCTCTCTTCCCCCACTTGCCCCCTTAAATATTGACATTCTTGTCTTTCCATTACTGAACCTGTTCCAGTGATCTATTGCCGAACAAACTACCCCAAAACTTAGCAGATATTATGTTCATAGTATCATGGGTCAGAAATTCAGGCAGGGCTCTGCAGGGCAATCCTTCTGCTCTAAATGGCATAGAGTAGGGTCACTCAGTGCTATTCAGCTAGTGGCTGGGCTGGGCTGGAAGTTCCAAGACGTCTTCACTCAGTTGCCTGGCACTTGGCAGGGATAACAAGAAAGCTGGCATACTCTCCCTCTCCATGTAGTCTTGGACTTCTCCACAGGGTCTTTCCAGCAGTGCTGTCGGTCATCTAACAGGGCAGGTCAGGGAGACAATAACAAGTGCTCCAAGATATAGGAAGAGAAAGCTGCCAGTTTCTCAAAACCTGAGCCTGGAATTGGGCACAGCATTATTTTTTACCTTATTCTACTGGCTAAGCAATCATAAGCTTACCCAGATTCAAGGGGAGGAGACTTAGATCTCATCTCTCAATGGTAAGCGGGATCTGGGACTTTGTGGCCATCGTCAGTCCACCTCTCCTTGGCAAAAAGCAGTCTCCACACAGCCACCATCATCTTTCTCCTGAGTCACTGTAATGCCTTCCTACCTGGTCTCTTGCTCCTGTACCCTTTCCAGCCCATTATCCACAATGAAGCCAGAGAGACCTTTCTTTAATGCATATCACATCACATCATTCTCCTGACCGTACCACTTGACAGCTTCCCACTCCCTACCATGGAGTCCTTTGTGGGTCCGTTGTGATTTGTCACTGCTGATACTGTCACTTCACCTCTCACCACTTCTTATACTCTCAACTCTACAATACTGATGTCCCCAAGCATGTCACACTTTTATCTTCAAGCCTTTTCTTTTCCCTTTGGAATACCCTTCTTGAAATGTGGTCCCAGAGCAGGCAGCATCAGCATCAACTGGGAACTTGTTAGAAATGCACATTCTCGGGGCGCCTGGGTGGCACAGCGGTTAAGCGTCTGCCTTCGGCTCAGGGAGTGATCCTGGTGTTCTGGGATCGAGCCCCACATCAGGCTCCTCCACTATGAGCCTGCTTCTTCCTCTCCCACTCCCCCTGCTTGTGTTCCCTCTCTCACTGGCTGTCTCTATCTCTGTCGAATAAATAAATAAAATCTTAAAAAAAAAAAAAAAAAAGAAATGCACATTCTCAGGCCCCAGATGTACTGAATCAGAAATTCTAGAGGTGGGGCCCAGAAATCTCTATTTTGACAGTCTTCTGATTCAGTCATCTGATTTTGGTGCATGCCAAAGTCTGAGAAACACTGGTTTAGACAACATTTCCCCCAGGCAGCTTTCCCTACTTAACCCTCCACCCAACTATTGGGATAGGGACCTCTCCTGTGTATTTCCACAGTCATCTCCCTCTCCCCCCAATCATATCCCTGTCACAGGGTACTGTAATTGCCTACTTCTTTAGCCCCAGTGGGCCCCCCTCTAAGCTCCCACAGGCAGGGACTGTATCTTAAGTATTACTGTCTCCTCAGCATCTACATAATGCCCATTATGACAGTAGCTCAGTAAGAAATAGTGAAGCCAAGATTCAAACCCCTGTGTGCATCCCAAGCTTCTATCAATGTAGACCACAAATACCAAAAAAGAGAGATTTCATCCACAGAGGATATTGGTAATCAGCCGCTGGGATCAGTCTTCCAGTTAATGCTTTGATCCTTGTGTAATAGAAAAGAGACACGGAGTAGATACAATGCCTACAAAAGATTTTAATAAAACCCCAGAAGGGAAAGATATGCACCGTCAAATCAACCTAAAACCCTAAAGATGGACCATTTGACTCTAGTCCTCAGTCAGATAAACTGAGCTCATCATCTTTCCATTTCCGCATGGCCAATTCCTCCACTGTTTGCATTTTAATACACTAACTGTGTTTAACTGGAGTTTTTAAAATGCCACTGCATCTTTGGAAATTTGGCAGAAGAGAAGAATCTGGGTCACACAACTGTGAAATCTAAATAAGGTATAATTAATATGTCCATCAACTTTCACAGAAATGATGCTAGTTTGCAAACTATTCATTAATTCTGAACAATAACAGCAACCAGTTACAATGCAGACACCAAGCCGAAGAAGAGAGGCTCGTTGTGGTGCCGGCCTGAAGTGTCGTTGGCAGTGTGTAGGAATGACCCGCCTCTACTTGCTGTGTGGAGAGAGATGACTATTTAAGAATTTGGGGCCAGAATTATGAGAGTGGCAGTGTAACTACTGACTCCCAGTCCTTTTAAATGTTACCTTGCAATTCACGAAATACTCTCCAAATTGTGAAAAACATTTAACAAATCACTAGGGAAGTTGGTAAAATGAGCCCTTTTCATTGGAAATAAAACATCAAAATGGCTATATCTGAAAATCAGGAAAGACCTGCATTCATGTCCCAAGTTCTAACTAGTTCTTTGGCCTGTTTAACATTTCTATACCTCAACTGCGAGATGTGCTACTGACACCTTTCCAGAATGTTGTTTTGAGGATTAAATAAGATAATGCACATTTCTGCTTATTTCTATGTTTTGTAGTCAGAATCAGACAGTGATACCAAAAACCAAGTGGACTGCCTTTTTGTGCTACCCAGAGAAGGGTCCATCCAGCATTGTTTTTGCGTTCCCATGGTACCTTAAAGGGAAACTTTCACAATATTTGGAGCCCTTGATGTCCTGCAAACAAAGAAGGGGGATGTCCTCAAATTCCTTGCAGCAGGAACCCACTTAGCTGGGACCAACCTTGACTTGCAAATGGAACGGTACATTTACAAAAGGAAATGTGATGGGATCTACATCATGAATTTCAAGAGAACCTGGGAGAAGCTTCTGCTGGCAGCTCGTGCCATTGTTGCCTCTGAAAACCCAGCTGAGGTCAGTGTCCTATCATCCAGGAATACTTGCAGCGAGCTGTGCTGAAGTTTGCTGCTGCTACTGGAACCATTCCTATGGCTCCACCTTCACTAACGAGATCCAGGCAGCCTTCTGGGCGCTGAGACTTCTGGTGGTTACTGATCCCAGGGCTGACCACCAGCCTCTCATAGAGATGTCTTACGTTAACCTGCCTACCATCACTCTATGTAACACAGACTCTCCTCTGTGCTATGTGGACATTGCCTTCCCTTGCAACAAACAAGGGAGCTCACTTAGTGGGTCTGGTGTGGTGGATGCTGGCCTGGGCAGTTCTGCGCATGCGTGGCACCATTTCCCATGAACACCCATGGGAGCTCATGCCTGATCTCTACTTTACAGAGATCCTGAAAAGATTGAAAAGGAAGAGCAGTTCCCTAATGAAAACTGGAGCGCTCAGCTTGCCACTGAAGACTGGTCCACAGCTCCCACTGCTCAGGCAGTGGGTAGCAACAACCACTGAGTGGTCCTAAGGGGCTTTTCACAAAGGCAAACAAAATGGAGATAAGGTTGACAGAAAATAGTTCCTGAAAAAAACAAACAAGCAAAAAAAAACAAACAAGTGGACTGTAGAAAACAGTATGTGGTTCCTCAAGAAATTAAAAATAGAACTATCAGAGGATGCAGCCACCATGCTTCTGGGTCTATATCCAATAGAAGTGAAAGCAGAGTCTTGAAGTATTTGCACACATATGTCAGGGCAGTATTATTCACAATAGCCAAGAGGTGGAAGCAAACCAAATGTCCACTGATGGATGAATGGATAAACAAAACATGGTATATAGATACGATGAAATATTATCCAGCCTTCAAAAAGAAGGGAATCCTGTCACATGCTACAGCTTGGATGCACCTTGAGAACATTACACTAATAAGCTAGTCACGACAAAATAAATACTGCACAATCCTACTTACATGACATATCTAAAGTCATCAAACTCATAGATCTCAGAAAGTAAAATGTTGTCTTCCACCAGCTGTGGGGGAGGAAGAAACGGAGAGTTTTTGTTTAATGGATATAGAGTTTCATTTTTGCAAGATGAAAAAGTTCCGGAAATCTGTTGCACAGCAGTGTGAATACACTTAACACTATTAAACTGTCTTATTAATGGTTAAGATGGTAAATTTTAGGTTATGTGTTTTTTTACCACATTTAAAAAAATTTTAATTAAAAAACTGGAGGCTGTTCCCTCCCTTTCTTCCCTATAATGTTGTGTACTCCTGCCCTTCTCACCAGTCTGACTCAGTCCCTTTTCCTCCCTCCTCCTACTCCCCCAGCTGTCCTTTGAGTGTCCAGATTCCTCAGAGTTCTGTCCTCAGACATCCCCTCTTCCTGCTGTTGCCCTGCTAAGGATTTCAGCCTCTCTTCCGGCTTTACCAGCTACTTACATGTCAATGGCTCTTCACTGCTCTATCCCAAGTCTCTAAAATAGGGCTGGAGATTAGTAGGCACTCTATAAATACCTGTAAGTAAACAAATCTCTAGATCTTCAGCCCTTACCCAACCTGACGCTCCATCTACTGTCTGAACACCTCCAGCTAACCATCCCAGAGTTCTTTCAAACTCAACATATCCAACATTTAATTTATTTAACCTCTCCTGGGTGGCTCAGTCAGTTAAGTGTCCAGCTCTTGGTTTTAGCTCAGGTCATGATCTCAGGGTTGTGAGATGGAGCCCTGCATGGGGCTCCTCATTCAGCATGGAGCCTGCTTGAGATTCTCTCTCTCCCCTCTACCTCTGCCTCCTCTCCCCCCTGCTTGCTCACTTGCTCGCTCGCTCTCCAAAAAAAAAGAAAAAAGAAAAGAAAAGAAAGAAAAGAATAAGAAGAATCATCTCTCCCCTGTGATCTTGCTTAATATTGCCCTCAAATCTCCCAACCTGCCTGTACTGAATATCCTAGTCCTGCTGATCTTAAACTGGAGATGTCTAGAGAATCTGGCCCCTTCTGTCCTTCCCCAAGGAAGGACATCTTGTCTCAAGTGGACTATGGCAGTAGCTTTCTCCTTGTCTGTGTTTGCTTCTCCAAGAAGTTCATTCTCCACACTAGTGCTAGTTTTCTCTTTCTAAAGGACAAATCTCAGTAGTAGTAATGTTGCTTAAGCTTTAACCTCACTCATACGTCCATAAACTCCCATCTCCTACAGATTTCATTCCACAAGCATTGGTTAGACCAACAATGCCCCTGTGTTCTGACCCCACCTGTTCCACCAGTCCTTCCTCTCCAACCCCAAATCCCCCACACTGCAGACACACTTCCCCTCATGTGCCGGGCCCTTCTATAACTTCATGTCTGTGTCCATGCCAGCATCTCTCTGTGTGCAGACTCTCCACTCCCCCTAACTTCTCTTCTTGGAAACAACTCATGCTTCATGGGTATTAAATGAACAGTCAGCAAGGAGCAATAGAGCTAGATGGAAACAATTTCACTTTGAAAATTTTCCTACCTCAGCTCAATGGTCCACATCCAGCCCAGCTACTGGTTACAGACTGAAGTGTTTATATAAAATTCAGCTATCCACAAAGAAAGATATAAAGGCAGGGAGTGGAGGCTTTAACTGGCAGTATTTAGAATTCAGTCGATTTTATCAAAGTCAAAGTAGCGTAATTAGGAGCTGAGCTTTAGAATTATCTGTAGCTGGGCTGCTCTCTGCTCAGCCTCCTCATCTGTCAGATAAGCATAAGAATAACCTCTTATCAAATTTTGGATGAGCTTATATATAAAATGATTGCCCTAATATAATACCTAGTGCAATGTAACGCTTAATAAATAGCACCTGTTATTACTGTCTCAGAATCAACTTTCTCAATCTGTTACTTAGGCACGGGTTCTCACTAACATACCTCATTAATATCTCTAGTGCTGCTGTAGAATTCTTTGTAGGCAGGGGAGTAAGAGGGATGGAAATGATAGGTGGCATCCTGAACAGTGTAAGATGACAGTTCATGGTCTTGTGGGGTAAGACTACTCAGGGGGGCAGGGGGATGGATTCCATATAAAACTTGAAGAAAAGATTTATGTACCTAATAATGTTGTTACATATGGTTAGTGCAATCTAATTCTGCTCATTTGTTCTAATTACACAATTAAGTTTAATTACCCAGATCATATGAATGCATTTGTATTATTAGGAAAATATCTTTGAAAGAGACAATGTAATATATTTACTAAAAGCCCAGCATTGTGCAGAACCAACGAGACAGTTCTAGAAAATTCTCTTGTGCCTTGTGTGTGACTAGGCCTGGTTACTAGTTACAATCTGTAATTATCATGCTGCATCTTTGCTATAGCAAGCCACTTGCCTTCATGCTTTGTTTTGTTGTCTTTTAAGTGTTTTCATCACTAGACAGTGTGAGAAATACTCTTGCACTTCTAAAATGGGTTTGTTCTCTCTGTTGCATTGGGGATCACTCAGAAACTCTCTAGCATGATCCCTGAGGCCTTGTGTTATCCTTACTATCCTCTCTGCCCTTCAAGCCTAGGAAAGTCTTACAAGTGCTTTCAGTATAATTTGGGTGCCTTGTTGAGACACAGCAGCTGTGAAGCCAAAAATTAAAGTTAGCTCATTCCCAGTGTAGTCACATGTCCTAATACAGTAGAAGGCATGAGAACAATAGATTCGAGATGATTATCTTCCTTACATTCTTTCTCATTTTAAACCCTGTGCAATTCAACCTATCCCTAGTGACGCTTTTATAAATCATGTGTAGTACCATAGGCAAAGTAGAAACCATTTCTTTTTGTTCACACATGGAAGAAAACATAATTCCTCCATGAAGAGTATTCTCAGCAGATTTCCTGGTTCTGTTCTTATAATCTCTGACATGATGTAGGTCAACTAGTTTATAGTCTAATACGCAGAACAGAATCAACTACAGCCTAACTATTAGCTCAGCATGTATCAAGAGACACGAACAGAGTGTTCAAGACCATGTTCTCCAGAAAGCATCAGCATCCTCCATTCCAAATCCTGTCAGCTACAGCTTTTCAGACTGACTCCTCTGTTAGCTCATTCTCTTCACACACCATTTCACATTTTATCTTTTCAATCTATTGTAGGGTTTCATCCAATGGGACTATAAAAACCTTTTTCTGTTACATTTGCTCTCTTGTTGTTGAGAAAGCATGTAGTGCTCTATTTTATGTTTAAGTTATACATGTAAGAAGACAAACTGAATCCAGAGTTCAAAGCCTAATGCTTTCTCACTGACTGAGGCCAGTCAATAGCTTGATTTTCTTGTTTTTTGGTTGGTTTGTTTGTTTGTTTTTAATGAGGATAAGGCCCTCTTCTCCATGCCCTCTTCATATGAATGAGTGAGAATTGCTGAAGCCAGAGGGAAAGATGCTACTCGAACAGTTGGAGCAGGTGACCATTCCTGGGCAAGGACATAGTTTCCTGAGGGCCTGGTAAAAGAGTCCTCCAAGTCACTCTTGCTGCTTCTACCATCTTTCTCTTCACCTTCATTCATTCTCATTCTCTCTCTCTCTCTCTCTCTCTCTCTCCTTAACAAGACTGTATTTACACAGGAGCTGTGGCTAAAGTCAGTGTCAGGGCAAAAATTATGTAGAGCCAAATTGCCCTTGAGAATCCCTTTAGGAAAGTACCACCGTTTCTCTGTGTCCAACATATCAAGCTTTTCTTTCCACCAGTGTGGGAAACAATTGTCACTTCCTGATTGAGCACCATTCTTGCATTTATGGACTATGCTTTTAAAAAATAATATCTTTAAACTCTAAAACATTCAACATGGCAAGATGCTCACACTATGGAAAGCACAGGGGAACTGAGAAGGACCAGGTAAAGACGAAGTCATAGACCCTGTCACATGCCCACTGACAGCTTGCCTTCCCTAACTATAATGGAGGCCAGTAACCAAACTGCACTATTTAAATTCTCTCTCTCTTTCTCCCTCTTTTACACACACACACTCTCTCGCTCGCTTACTCCGTCTCTCTCTGACACTACAGCTAATGTGTACATGGTGTTCTTGGTAAATATGTGGAGAGAACCTAGCTCAGTCCTAGGGACAGAAATAAGGGAATAGGTCAATTTTAAGGCCTGTAACTCCAACAGACTCCTGGGGTTAAGAGAAATGCTAATGGGGACCTCTTGAACTGCATTAGGTTTCTGGGCTTTTCCATGTTCCGACCACCCTTCAACAATCTGCACAGGAAGCTGCCATGAAGAAAACAAAATTAACAGACAACGTAAATTTCAGCTGCATGTCCCACTACCCAACCTACCAGAAAAAATTTTGGCTCCTATTTTCAGGCATCAGTCACTCCTTCCCCATCACTTTATGCTAAATTCATATGTACTGTAAAAAGGGTTTGGACCGGGGCTCCTAGGTGGCTCAGTCAGTTAAGTGTCTACCTTCGCCTCAGGTCATGATCCCGGGGTTCCTGGGATGGAGTCTGGCATCGGGCTCCCTGCTCAGCAGGAAGTCTGCTTCTCCCTCTCTGTCTGCTGCTCCCCCTGCTTATGTTCACCCCTGGGTGCTCTCTCTTTCTCTCTCTCTCTCTCTCAAATAAAATATTTAAAGAAGCGGGGGAGGGTTTGGACACCTTAAAGAATAGTAGGAAAACAGAAAAATTACTCCACTCATAAGCTGTTTCTTTCCATTAATACCAGCCCTGTGACTGACTTAGATGTTCTTTGAGAGAATTCGTCTCCATACACATCTTCATGAAGGAGAGAAGTCTTTAACCAGAGTCTTTGTCAACATTCATATTGATTACAGGCCCTACTTTATCTAGGAGTTCTTCCTCTCAATGGAGGCACTAAATCAACATTATATACTATAGAATTTGCCAGCCAACCAAATCTGTCCCTGGGTTTCTGAATTTCCTGATTAATCCCGCTATTTTTTTTATATTCAAAACTGCCTTGCAGGACAAGAGGAAAGCCGGCGACAGCACTGGGGAGTAGCTTGAGCCGCATGGACCGTACATGCGCGCTCTGTGCTCCAGCCTGGCTGCCTGGTTGCTTCCAAAAGCAAAAAGAAGTTTATTCTGATGCTTTAAGTGATTCGAGTCCTCATAGCCTGGTCTGTTCTCCACCCACGGCAATTCTCCCCACAAATTCCCAAATCTTCTTGTGCGTAACTGAAATCAAGATGTCTCCCAAGTAGTCATTATGCTCCCGGGGTCCGACTCACACATCCACTGCTCTCCCCATGGGCAGAGCCCACTTCTGTGCATTGCTCAGTCCATCGAGATCCTGCCTCCTATCTGAAAACCTGCCCAGCATTGCCTGGCCATACTTACATCTCCTTTCTGGAATTCACTTATGTTTTTTTTTTGTTTGTTTGTTTTTTGTTTGTTTTTTTTTTTTTTTGGTACCATCCAGTTTCACAGTGTCATGTGTAGTCCTGATATGAGGGCCACTCTCTCCAACCAGATCGTAAACCACCTGTGAACAACATCACATCCTTTCTTCCTTTTGAAACCCATGGTGCCTAAAACAGGCTATCATAATCTCAGTTATTATCTGACTTATGTCACCTTCTATACCTTACCCTCCTGAAATATATTAGAAAGGACATTCTAGTGCACTGAAACTCACACTTGACTGGTTGCTAGACAGCCAGATTTCTAGTCATTTGTGACTTTGAACCAGTCACATAACCTTTTGGAGCTTCATTTCTTTGTGTACAAAATGAATATATTATATACCTCTCTACTTGCCAGGCTCAAATAAAGATCAAACGAGACAGGATAAGCACAAGCAATTCATAGCTATGAAAATATTATTCAAATGTGTGGTTTTATCTTCAAGTCATTTGGTCTTTCTATATGTCATTGGCATAAATAAAAAGCATGAATAGAGCATCTTGAACTTTCTAGAAGATCTTCCATAAATTTTAGACTTTCTCATTGTTTTTCTGTGATTAATATTCTCTTATTACCTCCACAACTGCCTTCTTTTTCTTCATGCTTCTTGTTGGTGTAATCAGAACTGCCTTTCTGAGCTGATTCCTTTCCAGTAACCAAGCTCTCACCCCTGTGATCTGATCTAAGGAAGGGGAGGGGGTCATAGGCTTAGCCTTCCCTGGCTTCGGGAAACTTTCTGTTTGTTCACAAAACAAACACAAAAGTACAAAGGGAATTTCAAAGGGCTGGGAACGAAGCCTGTGGGCAACATTTTATTGATGGGGCTATTTCTGTCATGATTAAAAAGGGTTTAAGTCAAAGATAAAGCGTTTTCCCCTCAGTGGTGTCTCTGCCCTCTCACGCTCCTTCCACAGGCAGGGGCTTGCTGCCTACAACCATCCAAAGGATAGAGAGACACACAGGGTACACCCTAGGAAGGAGAGTGGATAAAAGTGTGTGCCTCCTCATTAGCTAGCATGCTGGCAGCTTTTGGGTTTTTTGTTTGTTTGTTTGGGTTGTTTTGTTTTAATCTGAGAGATCTCTTTAAGGCCAACTTCTTTCCTGGAAGCCACAACATATCTCTCTGCCAAGTGAATCCAAAACTTGCTAGAATTCTGTGTGAGTCCAAACTCCATTAAGGATGAATTCATCACCTCTGTCATGGCTCCTTATATCAGTCCACTTTGACATGCTACTACCCATGACTAAATAGCTTTTTCACTTTTGGCTCTTACCCGTGCTTCTAGACTCAAATATCAAAAGAATTCTGCTGCTCTGGGGAAGAAGGCACATGGTTGAATAAAATGCTTCCTGGAGAGCAAACGCAAGCACTTTGTTCCTGTACCTTGTTTTTACTACTGTAACTTTACCCCTTCATTTACTAGACAAGGAAGATCTATTCTGTTTTTCCCATATTCAGTAACTTATAGAGCAGAAAAATAAGATGGTCCACCGATATGCTGAAAGAGTTTGGACAGCTGGTAGACCCAATTCTGCAGCCATTTATATTTCCGTCCATAAACTCTTGGGTAAGTATCTGGCTGTGTAAAGGGATATGTGGCCAAAAGATGCAGACCTCACAGATATCCTATGAGCTGACCATTCGTCTGTATCAGATCCTGCTATTTGCTTGCATTTATAAGATACAGTCAGCTGCACAACTGGGCAGTAAATGAAGCATGTAGATTTACATTACCTCCCAGAGAAAAGGGAGAAAACAGAGGAGAGATAGGAAAACCAAGTATTTCATTTCAACTGTCATAGAAAATGGAGTATTTCAACCAAAATGAAAACAAGCAAACAGAAAGACTGGTGTTGCATTACAGGAATGAGATGGAGAAAGTTGGTTATTCATTGTGAAGGCATTTATTTAGTAAGGACTCAAATGATCTTTCTCTGGATCTGCTAAGATGTCGGTGATGAAAAAGCAATATTATCAAGGATGGTAATATATCAGGATGAAAATCAATAGCAGCCACAAAAACGGTAATAAATTTTTCTAAGGAATGATTGGAACTCACACTTATAGAATTATAAGTGTCATCAGAGTGGCCAAGAAGCAACTAGATGGATCTGCAGTCACAGCTGACCGGGCAGGAGCTGGGTTTGACTTGTTTGGGTTTTTTAGCACGTTGGCTCCAATGAAGTGGCCTCGTCCCTAACTGTGAAAGAATACAGAGCTGTCTTGAATATGATGGAAATCTGAACTCACAATAGAATTTGATTCCCCTTCCAGTCTCATTTTTTTTAAACTCTTGAACCGTTTTGTGTTATCTCCTTTAGGAGAATGTGGCATCCAAAGAAGCTGGGATGGTGCAGTCAGTTGGTGATTGACAGGCTTTTGGATCCATTAATATAAAATCAAAATTAGTCTAAGGTTTTAGAAGTCAAGATGGGGTCAAAGGGGCATGGTATAGTTGGGAAGGGAGCATCAAGGTACTGATTGTGTTTCTTGAGCTGGGTGCCATCCAAACAGGTGTTCCCACTTGTGAATGCACTGAGCTTACACATAGGACATGCATACTTCTCTGTATATACTGCAGAAGTATAATACACATGCTTCAGTAAATGTAAATTAAAGTAAATGTAAAACGTTTACATTAAAAAGCCTTTGCATTCTCTTGCCAGATCCTCTCTAAATAACCAACAGATTTGGGAGAGGTCAATTGAGCCCTGGTTTCTTCTGCAAAATGAAAAAAAAAGGTGGACCAGATGATCCCAGCCCTGAAGCTTTTCATTGCCGTCATCATTGGCACATGATGAATGCATAGCATTGATATTCCTGCTATTAGTGACTTGAATAATAATCAGAACATGGGCAAAGTTGCCACAGGCCTTCCCAGAAAAGGCAGTGAACTGAAAGGATCTGTGAATGTGCTAGGTGGGGAATGATGTAGAATAATTCAAACTACAGAGTTCATGTTGACAGCAAAGAAGTAGAATTAGGATGGCTATCGGTGTGGACCCCTGTTTTAAAAGCAGATGGTCATCACACAGCTAGTGATGTGTGCAATCACATTAAATTTGAGACCCAATGTTTCTGTAATCCTTTCTTCTCAAAAGTAGCTGCTGGAAATTATGATTCTGTTAAAACATATACCAGAAATGTCCAACCAATCCTGCAGTTTGGTGCTCCAAGCCATTCCTTTCCTTCTTTGTTTAATATAAAGTGAATTTAAAGGTGATCTGTACAGTAGCTGATTGGCAGCTGGGGAGAATCAACATCTCTATCGTCAGTGAGACATTGCCAATCACATCTCACAATGGATGGGAAAAGTCCAGGGCCTGGGCTAGAGGGCATTTGCTGGACTGATAGGAGAAATTACTGTGACCTCCATTTGATGAGAAAATAAGCTATACCTAACTCCCTGTGGGCTTTACCTACAACTTGAGTCCCTTGGGAGGCAAAATATGTTCAGCAGAGCACAGAAAGGAAAAATAATGATTTTGATAATCCCCTGCACAATCAGACTAGGTAGTCAGCATCTGGATAATAGATCCACAAGGAAATTCTTAAAATCTTATGATCCTTTTCTAAAGTCTTTAAAGTCCGTTAGAGACTGGTCACCTGATTCTACAAAGCCACCTGCCTTCATCCCCTTGAAAACCATTCTGGAAAACCAGGCCAGACATGCTCTCTGATGGCCATTCCTCTTCTGAATCCCAAGAATAATCCTTTGGTACAAACATAGAAGTGTATTATTTAGTCTTCCAGCAAACATGAAGGGAAACAATGAAATGAAGGAAATGCAAAGCATGGGCTGCCACATAAGACCCTAATTACCATAATTTGACCCAGCCTCCTCCCCACTGCCGGAAAGTCAGCCTTCTGGATGAGAGGGAGCCAAACCAGCTAGATAACAGCCTTCTGTTCTCCCTCCCCATCCCTTGCCTGCTTCCTTTCTTCTTCTCTTCCTTAAATGACGTTCATTAAGACAGCAATTCTTCTAACAGTTTGTAAGCCTCAATTGTATTAGTGAAAGCTTTGCATGACTTGATAAAATGAGCTAAAGAAAAGGAAGAAGAGGGGGGAAGAAAGCAGACACACGCTGTCTCTTTATTCCCCAAAGCAACTGTCAGTCTCAGGATACTTTCCTAGAACCTGCCAGAAATCTCTCTGGGATCATCCCTGTTAGATACAAGGGCAGTCAATGTAAAAGGTCCAGATCTTCGGTGGTATGGTTTTAGGAAGTATTAATAATTCAGAAAAAGGCCAATTCAGACTTCACATGTCTCATCCCATCAGTAACACCATGCCTTCCACCCCCACACAGCTCCTAGAATAGTCCTATTTCTTAGATTGCTCACAGCTTTGCCTCGTCCCTGATTTTTCCTAAACTATTTGAAGTAAGTTAACTTGGCATAGCTTCTTACGTTTATGGTGGTAAACGAGCTGGGCTGGGAGACACACAAAATGTGTTAACTTCATGCCTATTAGAATTCACCTAAAATATGCCCATTAAAATCTGGATCTAAAAAGCGTACCCCTGCCCACACTGCCGCTGGGCTTTCTGCTTTTTGCTCTGACAAATGCCACAGAAATGGGCCCTCCTGTCACCCTTCAGCTCACAGATGGCATGTGATGGCATGTTTCAATGGCAGCTTTACGACCGTTTACTGAGGCTTCCGTAGTGCAGCCCCAGTTCAGGATTCTAGCTAGCCAGTCATTAAATCGCAAAGCGCACAGCTCTGTGATACTCTGTGCCCCTGACAGAGTGGAGGTCTATTCCACTGACTTTTTGGGTTTTATAGCATTTGACCATGCAGGCTGCTTTAGTTTCAACCAGTGTGTAGGCAAGTTACAATTTAATGATACAGAGGACATGCTTTAAAGAAACAAAAATGTCTTTGAGAAGCTTATCCCCTTCTTAGCATTGGTGTGGGGGCTGCTAATCAAGGCAAGTCAGGAATGGTCCAGGTAATTGGAGGCAGAGAGTTACAGATCAAGCAGGCCACATGGGAAGGACATGAAGTCAGTAAGCAAAGGAAGGAATTCATATGATCCTGGGAGTTTGAGGCAAATCCAAGTGAACTGTGACAAGAGGGAGAGGCAGCTAGTAGAGTATGAATAAGGAGCCCAAGGTGGAGTCAGGGGCTACAAATCAGCGGAAACGACATGACAGGAAACCTACTTAAGCAGATGTATCATTCTGGATGCTTTTGGCAAAGATAACTGAAGTCCTAAGGGAGGAGAGGCTATAGGGTTGGCTGACCACCCCCATCCCCCGAGCCAGTCATTTCATGGGGGACCCCGGGTTTTATCCATCTCTCAGCTCAACATCCATGATGGTTGGTTCTCCTCTGTGTCACAGAATGGCTGCAAGTAGCATTTGGGCTTCTATGCTTTCCTCTCCACATCCAGGGAAAGCAAGAGAGTTACTCTTAGAAGCTGTCCTAAAAGAATGAGAAGAAACCTTCCCCCAAAGCCTCTGTAAACCTTTCATAGCCTCTCATTGGCCTGAATTATATCTTGTCTTCCTTCCTGAACCATTTACAACCAGGTTAAGATGTGTTTGATTGGCTAAAGTGCATCAGGGTCCATTCCGGGAATAGGAAAATAGGGTCAGGTTTACCTAACTTAATGGGCAGTGTTGGGGAGAGATAGGTAACTGATCAAAGCCAGCCTCCTCCTAAGAAGGAGAAAGAGGACATGCATATTGCTGGATGACTAAGACTCGTTATGCTGTTCACTAGGATTTCCGGCTTCCCGCCTTCCTGGCACAGGTCGGGATTGTACTTGCATAAGACCATGGGTCTCCTTACAGTCAGGGAGTAGTGAGCGGAAGTGACACGTGTCGCTGCTGGGCCAGAAACCTTAACGGCCAATGGGAGTCCTCCAGACCTGTCTTAATTCTGCTTGGGAGACCAGTGGTGGCTCAAGATGGCCGTTGTTGCTTCAGGATATATCCCCAAATGAGGAGACGTGAAGCAGAGCCCCCAGAGAGCAGAACCCATGATGGAGATGAACAAGAAATCAACCTTTGTTGTTAAAACCCACAAGAATTTTGTTTTTTTTTACTCCAGTGTATCTTAGTCTATTCCTGGTGAACAGCATACCTGGCAGCAGCTGATGCTAGCACTGACATCTTGTCCTAGGTAGGGGCCAGGTTAGATGGATCCCAATGTCACATATCAGTTGGTGTGGCCAGGCCAGGGGGAGCAAGTACATACTAGAGCCAGAAAAAAGCAAAGGTTTCCTGAGAATCCCCTTCTGTACACAAAGCTGCCACTATGGTTCTTGTCCTCAAGAGAGAAGAAAAAGAAAGATTATTCCTAATTTGTCCTTTTAAAGACTCTAATGAGCGTTAAAAAAAAAAAAAGAATCTAATAATCTTAAGGACAAAAATCCATGCCTCATATGTAAAAAATAAAAAGGAATCAAACAAACAAGCAAATAGAATCTACTTTCTATTGAATTTTTTAAATTACTCTAGAATTTAAAAAAAAGAATTACCCAGATCAAGGAAAGCTGAATTCTTGGAAACAATTATTACAGATCAGAAATGTATTTATGATAATTGTCTTTCTCTGCTTGACTTATTTCACTTAGCATAATCTCCTCCAGTCCTGTCCATGTTGCTGCAAATGTTGTGTAATCGTTCTTTCTGATGGCTGAGTAATATTCCATTGTATAAATGGACCATATCTTCTTAATCCAGTCATCTGTTGAAGGGCATCTTGGCTCCTTCCATGATTTAGCTATTGTGGACAATGCTGCTATGAACATTGGGGTGCATATGGCCCTTCTCTTCACTACGTCTGTATCTTTGGGGTAAACACCCAGTAGTGCAATTGCGGGATCATAGGGTAGCTCAATTTTTAACTTTTAAAGGGACCTCCACACTGTTTTCCAAAGTGGCTGTACCAACTTGCATTCCCACCAACCCCGTTCTCCACATCTTCTCCAACATTTGTTGTTTCCTGCCTTGTCAATTTTTGCCATTCTAACTGGCTTAAGGTGGTATCTGTAGCCTACGTTCTCCTCTATGATTTTGATGGATTCCTGTCTCACATCGAGGTCTTTCATCCATTTATCATATGGTTTCACTCATTTATGGAACATAAGAAATAGGAAGATTGGTAGGAGAAGGAAGGGAAGAATGAAGGGGGAGTAAACAGAAGAGGGAATGAACCATGAGAGACTGTGGACTCTGGGAAACAAACTGAGGGCTTCAGAGGGGAGGGAGTGGGGGAATGGGAAAGGCCAGTGATGGGTATTAAGAAGGGCACGTATGGCATGGTGCACTGGGTGTTATGCACAAATAATGAATCATGGAACATTACATCAAAAACTAAGGATATACGGTATGGTGACTAACATAACATAATAAAAAATTATTATAGAAAATGTATTTATGGAAAAAATAACCTACAAAGTGAAAAACAAAAATTTTAAGTCTCACACTCACTGAAATAAGTTTTAATTTTTGAAATGCATTTGAAGTATGAATGTTATCCCTAGTTGGTATGTATATATAATGACATGTAGGCAATGTTGATTCCACTGATGAATAGTCTACCAAAGATTATAGTTCAGGACCATTTCATCTTGTAATTGGCTTTTTTATTCAGATATAACTGACATAATTCTGTGTAAATTTGAAGTGTACAAAGTGTTGATTTGATACATTTATCTGTTGCAATATGACCATCACCCTAGTGTTAATGAATACCTCCATCATACCACATAATTATTTCTTTTTTGTGGTAGGAATAATTAAGATCTAGTCTCTTGGCAACTTTGAAATTTATAATATAATATTGCTGTCTGTAAGCAACCGTGCTGGGCGTTAGATACCCGGGACTAGCTACTGGTTGCACGTTTACACCCTTAAAATCTCCCCAGTTCCCCCATCTACCCAGTGCCTGGTAACCACCTTTTTACTCTTAATTGCCTTTTTTTCCCTAAAATGACAGCATCTTCTAAAGTATAAGCAAATATACATAGATAGATAGATAATATAGATAGTATAGATTATCCTAGAACCAAGAATGAGAAGTGCTATAAAGTCTCCAGGTATTTTGAGTTTTTATAGCCTCGTTCTCAAATGAAAATAAAACAAAATCTCCATTTCTTTAGTGATTAATAGTTAAAATACCTCTTCCATATATTCATCCATATTTTCTCTCTCAAAAAATCTTCAAAAACCAACTCCTGTCTTTGCTACTGCTTTTTGGGGACTGACTCTCACTGTGCATACTGTAAAATTTTCCTAACCACCACAGCAAAAAAAAAAAAAAAAAAGAAAAAAAAAAAAANAAAAAAAAAAAAAGAAAGAAAGAAAAAATTGTACAGAATTCCTTGGTATAATCTGAAAATGATTTGGAGGAGGGTTGTTTTGTTTTGTTTTGTTTTTCCACTCTGAGAGTAATGTTTAAGATTCAGTAGAGTTTTTTTCTCCCCTAGTTAATTTTTTATTCCTGCATCCAAAAACGTCCTGTCTGGCTGTTGAGAGTTTCCAGAGCAGAATACCTGGGTAATTTTGATTAGGTCATAATCTTCAAAGCAGGCTACAATTGACTAGTGACAGGATGCTCATTTCTCAGATTTTTTTTTTTTTGCCCTATTCTGAAATGCAGTCATAATTCCCTATGTGAGAGCTATTTTTATTATCCTCCTTTTAGAGATGAAAATACAAAGGCAAAGGAATTGTTAGGTTGTCTGCTGGCTTATGAAGGGCACTGGCCCAGGAACCAGATGATCTGGGCTTGGGGCTTGGGGCTCTGGTCCTGGCTGGCTCATGGTCACGCCAGTCACGTTTGAATGGGAGTGGAGTCCCAGACACTTGCTGCTGGGAAAGGCGTGCAGCACATTTACATCCAGGCAGCCACACCAGCCTCACGTGGAGAAGAGACCCCCTTTCCTCTGATAAGTGACCCTCACAGGTCTGGCTGGCCAATGCGGATGCATGACGCACCAGCACTACCCATGCCCCAGCCAGTGCAGAGAGGAAAGCATCCCAAAGCCCCCTGACCCTGGCCTCCCTCTTCCCTGGCACAGTAGGGGCGGACAGGCTCTTCTAGGCGTGCCCTTGGCATTGATGATCCAGGCCTCTAGACCCCACCCCCAGCTCGGGAGCTGGAAGCAGACACTCACTCTGCTGATGAAAGGGAGTTGTGGGCCTCTCTCCTAATGATTTCCTTCATGCTCTCCTTCCCACACACTGCCCCGAAGCGACTCTTTTTCCTTTTGCTTTTCCCTTGATTAATGCTCCTCATAAGTTTGCCTCCTGACAATTCATCCTGCAGCCGCTGCCCCAGCGTCCACTCACTGTCTTGATCTTCTGGAGTTGTTTTCCATCTTCTTTCTTGGCATCCTTCTTCCTCCTGACCCAAAGCCAGTTGGGGCCAGAATTTCTTGTTCTGCTCTTCAGGTGACCTTCCTTTTTGCAAGTGCCGGACTCTGGTTCTAGCTTTTGTCCATTGTGGCTGTTCCCTTTGAAACCTACCTCATTGATAATTGAGCTCACATGCCAGCTTGCCTAATATACGTCTCTTTATTTGAAAGGCATAATGAACTTTAAGTACCACTGTTTAAGTGAGTTTCTGTGAGCTTTGCAAGAGGCCTCAAGCTGTCTGGAATCTGTCTGTGATGGGCTCAGGCAGGCTTCATGCCCAAGGGGGAGCGAGAACCCTCCTCCTGCCTCCCCAACCACTCCTTGCCAGGGTCCTTCCAGCTCTACGTCCTTGAGCGTCACACCCCCCCCTTTCTGGTGCCTTCCTTAACTTCATACATTCCTGTTGTTTTAAACTACCCATAACCTAACCTGGGTGCATGGGTGGCTAAGTCGGTTAAGCATCTGCCTTTGGCTCAGGTCATGATCCTGGGGTCCTGGGATTGAGTCCCACATTGGGCTCCCTGCTCAGCAGGGAGCCTGCTTCCCCTGCCTCTGCCTGCTGCTCCCCCTGCTTGTGCGCTCGCGCTCTCTCTCTCTCTCTGTCAAATAAATAAAATCTTCCCAAAAAAATTTTTAAAAAGACTACCCATAACCTGCAACTGTGGCCACAACTACTCTTTTTTTTTATTATGAATATTTATTTTTTCTGATGATAATATGATCTATTCTCATCTAAGAAATGCAATTTTTTCTGTTAAAATGACATTATTATTTATAAAGTGATAATCCTCGCATCTTGTGCTAACGGAAGAATGTAAGCTCTGTGAGGGGAAGGATTTTTGTTGTTTATTACCTGCTTTATCTAGAGCACAGGAACAGGCCCGGACACGTAACAGGCATTCAGTTCATGTTTGTTGAATGATTGAATGATTAAGTAAATAGAATAGTCTCTTCTTTCTGGGGCTTCTTTTTGTTACAAAGGACCCCCCCCCCCCCCCCCCGCCACTGGCAGCAACCATTCTTGTCTCCAAATCCAATTTCCCACTGCCAAATGCAGGATGCCTTAGAATACCTCAGACACCTCAAATTCACTGTCTAAACCGAATGAAGTGTCCCCTTCTCCCCACACCCACACCTTTGCCCCCTGCCACCATCATCAGCATCATCACCATTAAGGGGTAAGTGTTGAGATGGTAGGGTTTCTATACACATCCCCAACTCTGGGACCAAAACCCAGGAGTGGACAGGAGGCAGGAGTACCATAGAAGCTCGAGATAGGTTTTGAAGGCCCCAGAGCACATAGAACCTTGGCCTGGTTTCCATTTATGAAACTACCAGCCTCATACAGAAATCCACAGCATCTGGCACCTGAGCTACAGATTAGAAATAGCCAAGGAAGGTGACCAGGCAGATGTGCCTAAGGTTTCCAGCTTCCCAAAGGCTGCTTCAAGTGTGCAGGGGCCTCAGGAGTTCCCATTTGTCCCGGAGGGGACCAGAGAGGTTCTGGAAAAAACGGTGGCCAGGCAGAGCCTTGAAATTTGGACAAAGAGGCCACAGAGTGTGAGGAGTTGGAACAGGAAGGATGGAGCTGGAATGGTGAATGCAAGCAGCAGGTGACCCAGGCACCAAACGTGACTTACAGGGACCCCAGTACAAAGCACCCAGGCCCCAGGACCCGCACAGCCCAGGTAGGGCCCTCACAGCAGAGACTTCCCCAGACCCAGAAAGGCCCCTCCCATCACCATGAGAACAGATGAGCTTTCCTCTACTGATGGTCCTCAACTTACAATGGTGTGACTTACAATCTTTTGACTTCACTATGGTGCAAAAATGATATGCATTCAGGAGAAACTGTGCTTTAAATTTCGAAGTTTGATCTTTTCCCAGGACTAGCGATAGGTGGGACACTCCTCTGTCATGATGTTGGCTAGGACAGTGACCTGTAGCTCCCAGTCAGCCATGGGATTACGAGGGTGAACAACCGGTACACTTACAACCTTTCTGTTTTTCACTTTTAGGGCAATATCCAATAAATTACATGGTATATTCAACACTTTATTATCAAACAGGCTTTGTGTTAGGTGATTTTGCCCTGAACACGTGTAACGTGGCCTAAGCTGAGCTATGATGTTCGGTAGGTTAAATGTGTTAAATGCATGTTTTGGCTTTTCATATTTTCAATTTACAATGGATCTATCAGAGCATAACCCCACTGTAAATCAAGGACAATCTATACACTCATAAAAGAAGAGGTTGGGGGGCTCCTGGGTGGCAAACCAGTTAAGCGTCTGCCTTCGGCTCAGGGCGTGACCCCGGCGTTATGGGATCGAGCCCCACATCAGGCTCCTCCGCTATGAGCCTGCTTCTTCCTCTCCCACTCCCCCTGCTTGTGTTCCCTCTCTCACTGGCTGTGTCTATCTCTGTCAAATAAATAAATAAAATCTTAAAAAAAAAAAAAAAAGAAGAGGTTGGAGAGCAGGGTAAAGAGGAAAGACCTGAAAGTCTGAGTTTAACCAGAAGAGGTAAAGTTAACCTGAAAGGAACTACGGGAGAGTGGGATTTCTTTAGTTGACACTAAGGTATTTCTTTCATATATAATTTTTTTTCCTCCCTTACTATTTGTTGAGAGCTATCAGAAATGAACAACTAAGTAATAGACAATTTTTAAAACTTGTGGTTTTTTTTAACAATTTGAGTTGTAGTAGTACATTTTTGACATTGCTGTATAAAAAATCATCACTGTTAACCTCTCCCTGAGGTTTACCTCCCTTTACCACCATCTAACAGTAGACTAGAGCATGTAGACTGCAGTTGATTCTTGAACAACACAGGTTTGAACTGTGTGGGTCCACTTATACATAGATCTTTTTTCAATAAATAGTACTATAAATGTATTTTCTCTTCCTTACAATTTTCTTTACATTTTTTAGCTTCCTTTATTGTAAGAATATGGTATATAATACATACAACATGTAACAAAATATGTTAATCAACTATGTTATCAGTAAAGTTTCTTGTCAACAGTAGGCTACCAGTTAACTTTTAGTCAAAACTTATACACAGTCAAAAGTTATATGCAGATTTTCTTTTTTATATGCAAATTTTCAACTGCACAGGGGATTAGTGCCCTCAACCGCTGTGTTGTTCAAGGGTCAGCTGTGTATCTCTGAACTATCTCATCTGGATATTCTATTCTTTCCATCCCCAGTGCCAATGCCCAGATTCACTTTGGTCATCTCTTACGTGGATGATGTGACCCTATCTCTGTCTCCCCTCTTTCCAACCCCTCCTCTTTCACCCTGCTCCCCAACTTTCAAATCTGTGATGATGCCCCAGGGTGATGTTCAAACTCCATAGCTTGTCCTAGAAGCCCCTTCCTAATCTAGCCCTAGTCTAGGCTGCCCTGCTACCACTCCGCGCTCTCTCACACATTGTAAGTTCAAGCCATAGCAACTATTTACTATTCCTAGACTAGATCAAGTACTTTCACTCCAGTAATGTCTGCACTTGCTATTTCCCCTACTCAGGGTGTCTTTTCTTCATTTGTAGATCACATTCCTCAACTTTTGCTTCCAAAGCCATGGCCGTATGTTCCAGCATCATTATTAGCCTTTATTGCATTGTGTCATGATCTTCAGTTTGCCTAACCCCACACTTGAGTTAAACTCCTAAAGATCAGGAGCCATGTGTGGATTAATCTTTACAGCTATACCTTTCTACCACGCTCACTCCTTCCACCTGATTCACCTTAACAGAAGGACAGCTGGCCTATTCACAAATCAGAACTCCTACCCCTCCCCCAACACATGTAGATTGATTTCCACACCAGGATAAAGGATTGACAAACAGAAGAAAGATTGGTTTCAGTTCCCACTTACCCCCTTGGCTAGGTTTAGGGTGCAAACTACCCATCTGTATACAACAGCCCTAGATCTAAGATGTAATAAGAGCAAAATAAATCGTTGATGAATGAACCTGTCTAGGTAATAGCCCCTACCTTTGTTCCTTTTATATGAACTGTTTCTCTGTCATTTATATAATTTTTATATCACAGTACATCAGTAATCAAACATTCTTCAGCATGCCATTGATAAACTAATGTCAGGCTTACAGAAACTTATACTACGATATTTGCAGCATCATTGAAAAATTATTTACCAACATTTTGTCAAGTACTCAACACAGGTACTCAATACATGCTTATTAAATAAAACTGATGTTAATATTTGAAATTTTATTTCAATCCCTTTAATGGTTGCAATATAACCATTATCCCCATTTTGTCTCTGAAAATAAGTGAACTGTATTCAGGGATTGGATTTTAGGTACCAATTAACTATATCATAAAAATAACAGCAACCTGAACATTAGTGGAATGTTGGTGACTTATTAAACTATAGGTCTGTTGGTTTCTTACTAATAGCTCTAACACCCAACCAGTTGGTGTGTGCTCCCACACCCCACACAGCCTATTCATACATTCAGCCTTCGACCTAACTTAGAGGCCAGGCAAAGCCAACTAAAAACTCTGGTGCAAGTTGAAATAAAATGAAATGTTAACACATGCCTCTTCATTCCTGGAGTGAGGGTACAGAAGGAAGTAAGGGAATTTTAGAATGTACAAAGGACGCAATGCATATCAATAAAGATATTGTGCTGTAGGGGCGCCTGGGTGGCTCAGTCCTTTCAGCATCTGCCTTCGGCACAGGGCATGATCCCAGCATTCTGGGATCGAGCCCCACATCAGGCTCCTCCTCTGGGAGCCTGCTTCTTCCTCTCCCACTCCCCCTGCTTGTGTTCCCTCTCTCGCTGGCTGTCTCTCTATCTGTCAAATAAATAAAATCTTGAGAAAAAAAAAAAAAGAAAGATACTGTGCTGTAACATATTTGCCATAAATCTGCTCTAGAAGAAGCTATAAATCCCCATGTAGGATATATAAATATCTTGGAATCCCTATGATTCTCTAGGCTACTAAGAGTCAAAGATGGAAGGAAAGTGATGCCACCCCCTTTATCTCTAATCTTGCATGCCTCACGTTAGGACAGTTCACATGAGCTAAATATTTTAGGTAAAATATTCATCAGTAAAGGTAAAATAATTTGTCAACTCTAAATAAAACTATGGAGGATTCAAAAGTTGCCTTCAAATAAGCTATGGGATGTCCATGACCCTAAAATGTGTCAAATAAATGTTAGTTTCCAGGGGCGCCTGGGTGGCTCAGTCGTTAAGCATCTGCCTTCGGCTCAGGGCATGATCCCAGATCCCTGGGATCGAGCCCCACATCGGGCTCCGTGCTCTGCTGGAAGCCTGCTTCTTCCTCTCCCACTTCCCCTGCTTGTGTTCCCTCTCTCACTGGCTGTTTCTCTCTCTCTCTGTCAAATAAATAAATAAAATCTTATAAATAAATAAATGAATGAATGTTAGTTTCTTCCTCTGTGTCAATTATGACACTTTCAGTCGCAAATCACACAAAACTTGACCCAAACTGAATTGAGCACGTTAGGAATAACTCACTTAAGCACGGCTGGACTCAAGGCTCATTCAACAATAACATCAGGATTCAATATCTCTTCTTGGTTCTCCTGCTATGTTACCTTCAGTCTTGGGCTTTATGTCATAGCAAATGGAGCAGCAACTCCAGGCCCTAGGTCCTCTCTAGCTTTAAATCATTCTGAAAATTAAACCATATCTTTCCAGGAGTCCCAAGAAAGCTTCATTGTTTTTCATTGACTCTTGTTGGGTCCTGTGTCCAAGTCTAAGCTAATCACTATTACCACACAGGTGACGTTCCTGTTGACCATACTTGGGTAACGTGTCCATCTCTGAAGTTGAGACTGCCAGAATTACTTTAGGAATGAGGGAGAGGGCTTTCCCACAAAGGAAAATCTAAGTATAATTACCAGAGGGAAGATAAGTAGATAGAAAGCAGGCGGGGAAAAAACCAGATTATCTGCCATCCCTCTTTCTTCCCTGTGGTAAGCAGCCTGTAAGTAGTCCCCACTGATCCCCACCTTTTGTTCTCTTTTGTAATGCCCTCTCCTTGAGTATGAGTGGAACCTGTGACTTGTTCCTAATCAATAGAATATGGCAATGGTGATGGAATGTCACTACCACAATTAAGGTGTAAGACTATGACTTCCATCTTGTTAGCAGACTCTCTGTATAAACTTCTTGGCTTGGATGCTGTGATGAAACAAGCAGCCATCTTGGAGAGGCCCACATGGCAGGAAACTGAAGGTGGCTTCTGGATAAGAACTGAGGCCCTCAGTCCTATAGCCCTCAAAGTACTATATTCTGACAACCATATGAATTGGGAATTGTATCCTCCTAGTCAAGCTTTCAGATGAGACTTCAGCTCTGGCCAACACTTTGATGGCTGTTTTGTGAGAGGTACTGGGACAGAGGACATAGAAGCTAGATAATAAATGTGTCCTGTTTTAGGCCACCGGGTTTGTGGTAATGTCGTTATGCAACAGTAAACAACCAATGCGCTTCCTTTTCCCTCCCACACCTCTTTCAGAATCTCTCCCAGATCTGCTGTGGTTCCCCCTACCCAGCACCCAGTACTAATCTTGAACAACCAGAAGCTTTTGTACCCTGGGGAAGGCCTAGCACTCTCTGCTCCCGATGCACTCCCCTCTTGTAGCTGTGCACGACCCTCACTTTACTGTTCAGAGAAAGCATCTGACTGAGCCAATTATCACAGATTCTTCAGGTTTTAACCCAAAGGAAAGGATTATTGGTGACATTTCTCATTGATGATATCTGGGGCCCTTCTGGCATCCCTTAGTTCAGTTACAGAAGTCAGCTCCATACTGCAGAGCTGAAGGGTGGTGAAGCATTTTGGACCCCAAAATCACTGCTCGGGAAAAGAGAGAGAGAGAAATGACTCAAGTGAAAATGTAATTCTTGCTGATGGCAAGTCATGACTGCCTGTGATGATGAGGACAGTTGCCACCTGTTACTGGTTTTGAAGTCCTCTCCTATCTGGAGTCACCATGAATGGCCAGAGTTGACCCCCGTGGTCCCACCCAGCCTTCCTTCTGTCTTTAGTTCCTTCCTCTTGTTCTCTTTAACGCTTTTCAGCATGCACAGCTGCAGCCTCACAGAGCCCAGGCTGCAGGAGCACTGAAGGAGGATTCACAGTGCTGCACAAAAGCTTCCAGCCACCGGAGCACAAAGCCTTTCCTTCAGTCAGGCTCCAGGGTCTTTCGGCTCTCTGGAGCACTGTAATCCTACACGGAGAGTCCTATTTCCTCTCTCCTATGCAGCTTTTGAGGCTGACCCCAAGCCCCATTTCTGCTCACACCCACCTCCTGTCTGCCCCACCAGCAGTTTTCCGACTGGATCCCTTACCCCTCAGGGAATAGGTTGACCAGGTTTGCCCTAGCCACATTGCTTTGTCTGAAACCTGAACTCTATTCTCCTGTGGCCTCTGTGATTCTGCAGCTCAGTGTAGTAGCTGAATCTCGTGGCACAGTCAACCGTGGTGCATTTCATGATTAAGCGCTAAAAAGGCGACAGGTGGCGCATTTACAGGTAATGAAAGCTGGCTGTAGGCTGTGTTATAATGTATAGGACTGAGGGGGCAGGAATTACAGCAATGCTGGGTGAAGAAACACCTCTCCCCATCACATGGCTGGTGCTACATGCAAGCTTTCAGACAAAGAACAAGATGAAAGGGAAGCTCGCTCCTTCTTTTCTTTTTTTTTTTTTTTTTTTTTTTTTTTTTTTTTTTTTTTTTTTTTTAAAGATTTTATTTTTATTTATTCGACAGAGAGAGAGACAGCCAGCGAGAGAGGGAACACAAGCAGGGGGAGTGGGAGAGGAAGAAGCAGGCTCATAGCAGAAGAGCCTGATGTGGGGCTCGATCCCATAACGCCAGGATCACGCCCTGAGCTGAAGGCAGAGGCTTAACCGCTGTGCCACCCAGGCGCCCCTCGCTCCTTCTTTTCTAATTGACGTTTGGGTCATTTGGGTAATAACCCCTTGAAGATGCTAGGCATCTGTCTCACTGTGGGTTTTTTCCCAGAGTTCTGACGTGATATGCTGTGGGGCATAATGAGTCCGTCATACTTAAGTCTCAATTTGCTCAGGACTGAGTTATTCATAGACTGTTTAGAGAGGCGTTACCTCTTCTGAATTATTAATTCAAGATAAAGCTCGTTCTGTTCGGGGCAA
This sequence comes from Ailuropoda melanoleuca, assembly GCF_002007445.2. NCBI lineage: Eukaryota > Metazoa > Chordata > Mammalia > Carnivora > Ursidae > Ailuropoda > Ailuropoda melanoleuca. Next base: position 127,088,771 of record NC_048218.1, on the reverse strand, counting down.
TTTTTCTGCGACAGTTTATCCCAAGAATCTGCAAATGGTTCTTGATCTCTAGAGTTTCCTAAACCAAGAAAGCGACTGCATTGACCCCGAAGTTGTTTTTGACAAAAATACAAGTTCTGGGTTCTGGGAACTGAAGTATCAAAAATCTCTTTGCAGTAATGATACATCCTCCCTTGGTGACTGTGAACATTTTCTCTGGAGTGTCTACTAAAACGAAGAGCACTTAGGATCTTTTTAGGATATCTGCCCATTATGTTCTTTGATCTGAACCTCATCTGAAATGTTTTCAACATGGAAAACAAACCAAAATGATTAAATTCTCTTGACACTTCTGTATATATTTGTTAGTGCAAGGGGGTCCTTTTGCCCTCATTCAGTTGTGAGCAAAATATTTATCAAGCCCCTGGAGGGCTGGGCCCTGGCATGAGGAAAGGGCACCCGACAAAGTCCTGCTGTGGGCCACGCACAGATCAGGAGATCAGGCATCTGCCTTCACCTCCTAACTGCCAAAGCCAATGGGCTCATTTTACTCCTAATGCCTCTCAGACATTAAACACTATGTTTGGAAATTTTCTTCTCCTTTTCTCAGTCCTCTACCCCTTCTATATATTCTTCTCATAATTTCATGTATTTCTGTGACCCTGTTGTGAGGTGAACTGTGTTCCCCCCAAAAAAGACATGTTGGAGTCCTAACCCCCAGGACCTTAGAATGTGACCGTATTTGGAAATCCAGTCTTTACAAAGGTCATAAGGTTACAGTGCAGTCCCAGATTAGCCCCTAATCCAATAGGAACGTGTCATAAAAAGGGAAGTTGAGACACATGACAGATACACGCAGGGAGAAGGCCATGTGAAGGTGAAGGCAGAGATGGGGGTGAAGCTTCTGCAAGCCAAGGAACGTCAAGGATGGCCAGCACATCACCAGAGGGGGGAAGCCTGGGACAGACTCTTCTTTGTGGCCCTCAGAAGGAAGCAACCCCCCCACTACTTTCCTCCTAGACTTCTAACCTCCAGAACTCTGAGACAAGAAGTTTCTAGGATATAAGCCACTTGGTCAGTGATACTTTGCTATGGCAGCCCTAGAAAGTGGATATAGATCTCAACTCCCAAATTATTGTCTCTACCTCTAAACCTTCTTCGAAACTGCCTGATTGACAAGGGACGCTCAGCCTTCTCAAACTCACATAAAGGGCTTATTTAGCCCAATGCTTGTACCCTAACAAGTCCTCAGTGAAAGGTAATGGTGCTCCTCACTGCTGCCGCTGTTGGGAGGGGGGGAGTATGGTGAACGGCAGGGGAAGAAGGGGGAGAAGAAGCAAAAAAAAAAAAAAGGNAAAAAAAAAAAAAGGGGGGGGGCAGGAGGAAAAGAGAATGAATCCGCGGAGCCTGGCTCCTCCTTGTGAAATACAAAAGATGGAAACAGTCTCAGCAAGATGATCTTTCCTATCTTTGTACTCCCCCCCCCCACACCCACAGACTATAAAGCAGGCTCATTACTGAATCTTCTGGATGTCTGTTCCTACCAAACACATTGGTGGGTACTGGTTTTTGATCACAAATGGGCAGCCTTGAGAGGAAATCACAGTTTCTGGTCCCCTTGTTCATTCCACAGAAGTATTTATTTGTGGTCAGGAAGTCTGGAACTCTGCGTCAGTAGCCAGCACTATCGTCCATCCAAGTAGAAAAGGAAAAAAAGTGATATGGTCACACCAGGGCTGTGTCTGTGATTTAAGTGCTCTGACTCTGACTACTCTCCTCCCCTTTCAGCAGCACTCCTTCTCTGGTAGAGATAAGGAGCCATAAAACAGCGGACTATGCCCCCCTCCCACAGGAGCAGGAGTGCTCAGGTTATTTTAAGTGGTTCCATTTATCACGCACCTGCTAGATATTCAAAACATGGTCAGACACGTACTTTGTATTCATAATTCCAATTGATCCCATCAACCCCTACTTCCATCATGGAAGACTTGTCATTTTTCCCATTTTTTTTTAAGCACCACCCCCTCACAAGAGTCTAGATTGCCCAAGGTCATCGAGCTAGGAAGTGACAGAGCTGAGATTTCAATGTGTGCCTCTGTGACTGCCGTGCTTAAGACCCAATCCCTGGACTGGTGACTGCCCTGGAAGTATTTTGTAGCCTAAATGACTCCATAGCCTATACTCTTTCCACAACATGGTAAAATTCTCTGGAACTGGAGAAGAACTGGAGAAGAAAGAAACTCGAGGCCAAAGCTCTGGGTAACAGGAGTCTGTGTATTGAGAAAGAAGAATTCATTCTTTTTGTTCTACCAATGGCTGATTTAACCAACTTGTAGTAATTACACACACTGCAAGGCAGTATTTACTAGAAACCTTACAGCCAGTGAGTCTTACAAACAGGTGAATAACAACAAAAGCAAAGATTATTGTCATTAGGAATGTGTCTTGATGTTAGGGTAACCCCCTCACAAAACACTGATTTCATTAATCACCATTTGGTCATCTGCTGTCCTCTCACACAAACGCTGTGGGTCTTGGATCATCTTGCCAAGAGTTTAAGAATGAATCTAAAATATAGGTTTTGGAGAAAGACAAATACTGAGGATATCACTACATGTGGAACCTAAAAAAGAACAACTCATAGAAACAGGGTAGAATGGCAGTTGCCAGGGGCTGGGGGTGGGAGAATGGGGAGATGTTGATCAAAGTGTACAAACTCCCAGGGGCGCCTGGGTGGCTCAGTCAGTTAAGCGTCTGCCTTTGTCTCAGGTCATGATCCCAGGGTCCTGGGATTGAGCCCCATGTTGAGAGCTCCACTTCGAGCTCCCTGCTCAGTGGGGAGTCTGCTTCTCCCTCTCCCTTCCCCCACTCCCCGCTCATGCTGTCAGTCAAATAAATAAAAAATAAAAATCTTTTTTAAAAAAAGTACAAACTCCCAGTTATAAGACAAATGAGTTCTGGGGATACAATGTACAGCTTGGCAGTTGTAGTTAATAATACTGTATTATACTTGGAACACTTGCATACTTCAGCATTGTCAAGAGAGTGGGTCTTAAATGTTCTCACCACAGGGGCGCCTGGGTGGCACAGCGGTTAAGCGTCTGCCTTCGGCTCAGGGTGTGATCCCGGCGTTCTGGGATCGAGCCCCACATCAGGCTCCTCCGTATGAGCCTGCTTCTTCCTCTCCCACTCCCCCTGCTTGTGTTCCCTCTCTCGCTGGCTGTCTCTATCTCTGTCGAATAAAGAAATTAAAAAAAAAAATCTTTAAATGTTCTCACCACAGAAAAGAAATGGTAATTATGTGATGTGATAGAAGTGTTAGCTAACCTAAGGTGGGAATCAGTTTGCAATATAGAAGTGTATCAAACCAGCACATTGTGCACCCCAACCTTGCACAGCGTTCTGTGTCATTTATATCTCAAGAAAGCAGGGAGGGGGGGAGATTAATAAATAAGAAGTAAAGTGCAGGTCTTTCAGCCTGGGGCTCTCCAGAAGGTTATAAATCGTTTAAGATCTTTTTCCTAAATGTCAGATTCCTGAGACAGGCAGAAGAGGTACATATCCCTTCAGATTCTTTTCTTAGTACATGTGCTGAAGAGAGTGAGCAAAATGTGAAGAGTTCTTTCCAGCTTCCACTTAGGAGAGCAGACTAGTGCCTGTTGCTGTGGGTACTACAGGAACCATCCACAGCTGCCTTTGAGGGGCTGAGCTTGGCCGCAAGGAAAACTCCCAAAGCCCTTGATCCAAGGTCAACTGTGTTCCCTAGTTCTCGATACATTCTCTTCCTAAAATATCTTGCCAGCACTCTCGCAGCAGCAACACTTTTAATTTTGAATTATTGGTAAATAGTATTTCCTATAAACAATCTTACGTCCTATTGCATGAGTCTTATTATATATAGAGAGAGAGAGTGCCAAATAAATAGCTTAAGGAGCTTCCTATGGAAGGTAAGAGAGGAAGAGTCTGACCCAAACTGCACAGAGGAAGTTCATTCTACTGTAGCTCAGACACCCTGGGATTTGAACGTTAGTCATTTCATTGATGACTCTTCCGAGCACAACAATGTGCTGTGTGCACTGAGCCAGGTGCCAGGGATGCAATAATGAGCAAGATGAGCATGGTTCCCAGCCATTCAGAGCCACTCAGAGTCTGTAAGAAAGCAATTAGAATAAATTGTGGTAAGTGCTCCACTAGGAAAGATGCAGGCTGTACCTGGCAGGAACACTGAATCTAGTTTGGAAGGGCCAGAGAAGGCTTCTCGGAAGAAGCAACAATCTAAAGGAGCAAGCCAGGTGAAGAGAAGGAGTGCGCCCACCCAGAAGTGTCTATGCGGCGACCAGAGAGAGTGGGCATGGTGCTTCCGAACACCTGAGGTCCTGAATGCCTGGAAGATTCAGAATAAAGTGGAATGCCAAAAGAAGCAGCCAGAGGTCTAGCCACGATGGGCCCGGTGAACCATGGACGTCAGCCAAAGGCAATGAGAAGCCATTGCAAAGATTTACGCAGAGGTGACATGATCAGCCTTGTGGTTCAAAGAGTGGGAGTCAAGTCGTAGAGAAGCAAGACCAGAAGTGGGAAGACCTGTGAGGAAGCTTCATGAAGTAGCCCAGGCAGGAGATGATGCTGCAGGCAGAAGTACAGCGGCAGGGAGACGCAGAAGTGTTCGTCTGGAGAAGGTTCTGCAGGACTTGGTGAGAGAGGGTCACTCTTCTCCACTTTGAGCCACAGGAAGAATGATCGTGCCTGTAACGGGGAAAGGGAACATCAGTAGAGAAGCAATTTGGAGACATGGAAGGAGGTTGGAGAAAGAAGGACATGAATTCCTTTTGGTAAGGTAACCATATCATTTATTGTCCAGACGGACACACGTTTGACAATAGAAGGAGGCACAATTGGTGCTATTGGGACAACAACATAAACTGAGACTGTACGTGGCAAACCAGACTTTTGATCATTCTAGTTTGGGGACATATTGAGGTTGGTGGTACCGATAATAGATCCAAGTGCAGATATCAAGAAGGTAACAGATACATGTGCCTGACCTTGAGGTGAAATTCTTGACCAAAGTTTTCCAGCAGGGGAACAGTTTAGGAGGGCTTTTTTTTTTCCAATTGCTTTACCATATTTCATTAAGACACGTATTAATGATGCCAAAATAAACTGGCAGCATGGGATTATTGCTCTATCCTTCCCTTACAGTGTATCTCCTATCAGATGGGCCCAGAAGAACCGTCTCCAGCCTGAAGTTAGAGTCAGGATGAATGTGATCAAGGCATCTTACCCAAAGTCAGACTTTTAATGGAGGTCAGTTAGAGCAAGGATGAACACACATATATCCCCAACCCTGAGGGGGGGACCAAAAAAAGCTCCAAAAAGATAGTCTACTGACTTTGGATTAGTGGCATCATTTTATATTGGGATGACAGCGTGTTGTTGCTGTGGTTGTTCTAATCATTAGCAATTATCATTATTATTATGACAGATGCCACCCTGATGCTAAGCATTAGTCTTTGTCAACGCTAGCATAAACGAATGCATATATTAAAGTTCTTTCCACTTTTAGTTCTTTCTCATGTTGAAGGCTCAACCTCAAATAACATGAAGACATTTATTGCTGTCACCTACTAGCTGATTATATCATTCTAAGAGAAAGCTATTCTAGAGAATGCACACAACAGTGAAGGATTTAGCTGGTAAGTCTGCAGAATTAAAACATCCCACAAACAAGGTTTAGATTATTATTTGATAATTTGTTAACCTGACTGCAATAATCATTTCTCTAATGCTGACAGAATTGCAGCACATGAAAATTCAAGAGCGGCCGGTGTGGAGACTCAGGCTTCTCCCAGTGTCTGAGCCACCATGAACCCTACCGTTTGTTGCATATTCTGTCTTACTTGGAAAGCGATCGTTAACACTTTCTCAGTAACTGATCTTCATGACAATCTAGAAAGTCTCCGTCAGAACTTCAGTTATTTTTTTGGCATGACCGCTGTTGACAAGAGAGCCAGCAGCTCCTGAGAAAGCAGCGATCTCAGAAAAGAAAGGGCAACAAACCCAAATCAGCCTCCACAGTAGAACGGATGGATAAATTGATATACTTATGCCATGGAATACTGTACAGCGATGGGAATTTCACAACCACAGCTACCCACACTGACATGGATAAGCCTTAAAATGCACAATGTTGAGTAAAAGAAGGAAAACATGAAAGAATACATATAGTATTATTCTAGGATCAAAAATTGGGGGCGCCTGGGTGGCACAGCGGTTGGGCGTCTGCCTTCGACTCAGGGCATGATCCCGGCGTTGTGGGATTGAGCCCCACGTCGGGCTCCTCCGCTATGGGCCTGCTTCTTCCTCTCCCACTCCCCCTGCTTGTGTTCCCTCTCTCGCTGGCTGTCTCTTATCTCTGTCGAATGGGTAAGTAAAATCTTTAAAAAAAAGAAAAAAAAAATTGAACTCAGTGTAATGTTGAGATGTGTACTTAACTGATGACCCCATGAAGGAAAATAAGGAAGTGATTGTTGTCAAAGTCAGAATAGTGTTACTCCCAGGGGAAGGAGATAGCATGTGATTAGGGAGAGACACATGGGGTTTCCAGGGTGCTGTCAGTGTCCAATTTCTTGACCTGGCTGGTGGTTACATGGGTATTTGTAATTGTTAGACTGTGCTTTTGTATTTTTTTAAATTTATTTTTATTTATTTTTTTGATGTAAAGTTCGATGATTCATTAGTTGCGTATAACACCCAGTGCACCATGCAATACATGCCCTCCTTACTACCCATCACCAGTCTATCCCATTCCCCCACCCCCCTCCCCTCTGAACTCCTCAGTTCGTTTCTCAGAGTCCATAGTCTCTCATGCTTCATTCCCCCTTCTGATTACCCCCCCTTTCTTTATCCCTTTCTTCTCCTACCGATCTTCCTAGTTCTTATGTTCCATAGATGAGAGAAACCATATGATATTGTATTTTATGTGCTTTTCTGAATGTGTGCTCTACTTCACCAAAAAAACACATTTTTTAAGCTAAAGAGACTACTCGAGTAGTAAATATGGGAGGACCTAAATCTGTGCATTTTAAAATTCTAATTATATTCACTTATGCAATGGGAACAGGAATTCTTCCAGTTCTACCTTTTCCTTCCTCTGTTCAGAGCTCTTCCCCAATGCCACCCCCTCTCAGTCAGGCCTTTCCACTCACCTCTGTTCCCTACCCCCACGCAAAGGGTCTTACACCCTGAACCCTCCCTCTTGGTTTCTGACACAAGGAGAGGTCACCTCTTGGCAGGCTGCAGGTACGGCGATTGGGGGATGTAGGAAAGCTGCCAAGCTGCCTCATAGCAATACTGGGGAAGATGCTCGGTAGTAATGGCCTCCCACCAAACTTACAGTATTGGCAATGTCCCCCCTCTTTGAGGAATGATGGATTTATGCATGGAACTGCTTTGCTCATTCAGAAGGGAGAGCCCAAACCCTTCCTCGTAGTTGACCACAACATTCTATACAGGCCAGCACCCCCTTTCAATGAGGGGAATTAGCCCCATGGTGTACTTCCTGTTACCTATTTTGGGACATTCTACAACTGTCTTGCCCCTCGTTGAGTATGAAATTGGAGATCCCTGCCTAAAAGAACAACTTGAAGGACTAAGCCCTATATAGGAACATCTTTATTCTTGAGTCTTCCTGGGAAAATCTTTTTTATGGCAACCACTTTTGCAAGTAGATTCCAAGCTTTTCCCCAACTAGGCCCACCATGGGCGACAAGAATCAGCAGCATGGGTAAGAATTGTGTCTACAGTTCTCATACCTGTTACAAACCTAGTTTCCTTTCAGCCCAGCAGGATTCTGTCCTGCTACCCAGAATTTCGGGGTCTGTATGAAGGTTCAGGGCTTTGTGAATCACTAGGCTTTCTCCTGAGGTTGCTTCATAAAAGGATGCATTTGCCAAAGATAATCAGATAGTCTATACAAAGCATAAATGTGAGCTCTAGCTTGAACCTATTCTAGTTCCTTGGATTTGAAATCATCACCTTTGATCTTAATTTTAGTCCTCTATGGTAACCATGGTTTCAGAATCCTTCTTTCAATTACTATGAGCTGTTGCATAAAAGGGATGTTGGGTTTAATCTCTTAAGCCCCCTCTGAAATTTCTGCACTGGTCTGGGTGGCACCTCACTTATAAAATGAACTTCAGATGCTGCTTTAAAAGGCAGACAGAGGCTGTCAGAGCTGAGCATTTCATTTTCAGGCCACTCAACCTGGCAGAAGGCTCAGGCCTGAATCATTCTTTGTCCTGTGTGGAAACATCCCATCTTGCTCCAGTTATCACCTCTCCCTGGAGCCTCCCAGACTCAGGCTGTTTTAACACCACTACATTTTTTTTTTAAGAACATGCACTTTCCAGGGAGCCTGGGTGTCTCAGTCAGTTAGGCGTCTGACTCTTGGTTTCGGCTCAGGTCATGATCTCAGGGTCGTGGGATCGAGCCCCACGAAAGGCTCGGCACTGAGCGCAGACTCTGAGTTTCTCTCCCTCTGGCCCTCCCCTACTCATGCTCTCTCTATTTCTCTATCTCTCTCTCTCTCAAATAAATAAATAAAATATTTTAAAAACAAAAAACGAAAGAAAAGAAAATGCACTTTCCAAGCCTGCCTCACTAACTCTCTGTCTTCTGGCCTTCCAGAGTCCTCTGTCTAGGTCAAGCACATGCTTCTGGCAATGACTACTTTAACTTCCAAACAATTACCTCCCCAATCTTTCTCTAGGTCCCCTCCAACTACTTTTCCTCCCTCATCCACTTTCCGCCAAGACGCTGGCCTGCCGCAAGCCTTCCACACCCTGGCCACCCCAACCCACAAGGGCTTCTCCCTGCTCTGAAGTGAGGAGCTCCCCGTCTCTGCCTCCCTATGCACCTCACATAGTGTTGTTTTGTATTGCTGTTTATCTCTGGCCACGTAGGGCTGGATTGCCTGTCTTTCTTATAATTTCCCTGAGGTAGAACAGTGTCCAATAATTTGTGCGCACAGCTGATACTCTGCCGTGCCGGGTGTTCAATATTGATGTGCTGGGTAAAAGCTCTGGTTTTTTTAGCCTTACCTCATAACATGCCTCCCCTCTTCCCGCTCATCTGATTCACTATCTCTAACCTTTGTCTTGACCCAGCTCAACCCCATATGAAAAGAGCATGTCTTCCTTATTCCCTGGGAAGTTTTCTCATTAAATCCACCTTTTTTTTTTTTTTTTAACAACGCTGCTTTCCAACACAGTCTCTGAAATCCATCCTTTTCCCAGTCTATTGAGATACTTATGTGCTTGCGTTTAGATCAGTAGTATATTATCCGCCCTTACACCTCTCTCTCCGTTAGACTGGGGCCAACACTGAGGACCAAAACTATGCCTATGCTTTATGATACAGACCCAAGGGCTTCACATCCCACAGAAGCTCCGAGGACTTCCCTGATGGGCCAATTGACAGTTCCTCCCCAGACAGCACCGTTTTGCTCATCCTTATCCCGTACAAACCCCCTCAGCCACACCATCACTCCCTCCTGCTCCGTGCAGCCCCTCCCTCACACTATATCACCAACTGTCCTTTGAAATCCTCCCACTGTTGACTTATCATAAAGCCTTCAATTGAAACACTATTCCAATACCAAGCACTTAGACCCATGCTGGCTCTTTAAATTGAAGTTAATCAGAATTAAATACAATTCATTTCCTCAGTTGTACTGGCTACAGTTCAAATGATGAATAGCCGCCATTGTATTAGTCCACACGGGCCTAGAACATTTCCAACGTCACAGAAAGTTCTGTTGATCAGTGCTGACTTAGAGCAAGGAGAAGTGAGGAGAAAACAGGAGAAGAGAGGGTTTATTTAGCTGGGGGGGGGGCGGGTATCTGGCTCATTTCACAGCCCTTAGAGAGGAGTGTGCCTACACTCCCTGAGGAGTATGCCTACACTCCCTGAGGAGTATGGTGGTTCATTCTTCTGTTCCGCTTTATTTTCTGTCAATTTCAAGGCGAGTCTTTTTGCCACCCCCTGGGCAATCTATCAAACCCGTCATCATCGACAGGGCCAGAACGTTCTCCCTAAAGTCTTGCCTTTGTGGAATTCCTTGCCTGCCTAAAGCAGCTGACCTGGGCAGCCCAATATCATTGCATCTTCAGATATCCATCATGATTTTTTTAATGCCGGGCATCGCATTTACTCTGCTGAGATTCTTTTGTACTTGACCCTGGGGTGAGCAGAGCACTGTGGACTCAAGTTTATAAGTAAAATAATCAATAACCTAAATTTCAGATGTTCAAAAGAACTCAGAGAAGGGAAACTGGAGCAAAGCCAGAAAGAAGACATTTCACCTTTCCTATAATGTGGTTATTTACATGGGTTGGGGTTGGGAATTTGTTGTCTTAGTAAATCTTTCCTCCTCTCACTCTCTCATTCTCACTCTCTCTCACTAAAAAAGTGGGGGAGGACTTCCTATGCAAACTCAGGATCTTTGAGATATCATCCAAGTGCTCATTTTTAGGTTTCTTCCCCCTTTTTAATCTGGTAATGCCATCACCAACTGTGAGATTTCTCTTTTCTCATCATACGCCTGCTACGTAGAAGAAACTGCCTGTATATTTCATAGCTGTGTAGGACTTTATGAGAAAATAGATCATGCCCCCCTGTCAGCATTCACAACGTTTATTTTACGTGCCTTCAAGCATTAGGCAAAGCCCAAACCATTCCCAGCATTACTAACTGGATTTAATATCAGCTTAATTTGATCCCTGTAAATGCAACTGAAAATTTTTCATCTTGATCCTGCTAAGAAAGTAGTAAATCACGTGAATGATAGAGAATGTGCTTGCATTTCTAATAATTCTCCAACAGATGGTCCCTATTTACAACCATCGCAATTAACATATCACCACTAGGACTCCACCACGGCTCACCGCAGTTCCGTCTGATGCAAACCTCTTAGCTCCCTTTATCTGTCTCCAAAAGAATGTAATTCCTCTTGTCCATTTGGATCTGGAAGAAGAAAAAAAAAAAACCCTGCTCTCTTGACTACTTAAATTCAGCCTTGCACAGGAGCCTCAATATGATTACACACACAAAAAACTCTGACCCTTGCTTCTGAATGATTTCTCAATATCCCAGTGGGGGGGAAAAATTATAGTAGCAAGGCTGCGCCTATTTTTTTCTTCTTCTTTCGTAAAAAGCAGCGGTTGTGTTATTTCTGTAATATAAAATATATGTCCTTCAGCACCAATACCCCATGTCACAGCAGCCAAATTAATCACTTTAAACACCGTTCACAGGGAAATCCTTTGCTCGAAAGTAATCACAACCACTCAGGAGTCCAGTTCTTTTATACTGGAGTTCATTGATATTTGCCTACGTTAATAGAGATGCCACCCCATCTTTACAAATCCAGCACTGCAGCCTGCATTTTTAAAGACACACACAATTGGTCCAGGAACAATCAGTTTCAAAAACTACGAAGAGACAAATAGGCTCTGGGGAAGTTTTAGCGGCCACCACGGTCCCCACCGTCGCCAAGCCTCATGATGGAAGAGCTAGGATCAAAGCAATGTGTAAGATGAGCTGATCGTGACTTTTTTTAATGAGAAAGCCCTGGCTCAGTTCTAGTTCCTTATGTGTTTAACAATTTGGGCTCCATATTTATATTATTGGAGAAACCTCTCCAGGAAAATTGGGCTCATTGGGAGCTTTTTACCTTCTCTCTCATACATATCTGGACATGTTATATCTGAAAATTGAAAAATGCACGTGCATTCACAGACCATGCAAAAAATGAGAGTGGGAAAAGCCAAGCCCATTTATCATTCTCAGTGGAAAAAAAAATTGTACAGGCGGCTTCTTCTGCAAGAGAAGCAAATGAATGAAAAGGGTGAGCGGAGTGCTAATAACGTACCACGGCTCCAGATAAAAGTGTCAGGGCTCCTGCTCAGCATCTGAGAAGCTGAAATGCTTCTCTAGGTTTTGATTAAGAAAAGGAAGATACTCAAAGAAATGTGAGCTGCTCAGGATGCATTTTCGTAAGCCAACCACGCCCTGTCAAGTCAGGAGCAGAGATGATGCTGGCGGGGGTTCCAGCGACAAAGTCAGGAGGGAGATGAATTGGTGTTTCCGGAGGTCTTTGCCAAGACTCCCAAGTGGCCCACCTCGTGCCCAGCCTTCTTCAGTTCCTGTGCACCCAGTATCAGCATGCTCCCGGTAGCATACAGAACCTATTTCTCTCTGGTCTGGCAGCTCACCTCACTCTGGCTCACCTCAGTGCGCAACAGCTCAGGGAGACACCNAGTCCAGGGAGACACCAAAACCAAACCCCACCCCCCCCCCCCCCCCCAGGCAAAAGAAGCAGAGACCTCTATGTTGCAGGATCCTGGCCGGGAGGAGAAGGAAATGCCTCCCATTCCTTTGTAGTGCACCCACTGCCGAGGAAAGCAAACACAGCAATCTTCTCACCCAGTTTGTCCTGACGCTGACTCCAAGCATTTGCAGGATTTGATCCCAAACAGAAGCCTAGAGAGACACCCCCCCCACTTAAACTTGACTGTATTTGCCCTTCCTCTGGGAATTCAAGCACCTCACAGGTTCTTTCTTCCCAGTATTAGCCTCTGTAGTGCCAAGTTCCAAAATGGAACCTTCAAAGCATCGCTGCAGTTAGAGAAATCTTTACCTAAGTTTTTTCTTTTCTCCCTGGTGTTATTGAGATGTAACTGACATACAACATGGTATGAATTGAAGGTGTACAACTTGATGATTTGAGACACATATCTATGGTACAATGATCACCAAAATAGGGTTAGTTAACACTTCCATCACCTCACATTGTTATCTTTTGAGGGGGAGGGATGAGAGCATTTAAGACCTATTAGCAACTTTCAAGTATATGATGCAGTATTGTTAGCTATCGTTACCATGCTATATACATTGACTATCTTATAACTGGAAGTTTGCACCCTTTGACCAACCTCTGTCCATTTCCCCCAGCACCCAGCCTCTGACAACAATCATTCTACTCTATGTTGATGAATTCAGCTTTTGGCTCTTTAAGATTCCATATATAAGTGAGATCATGGAATATTTGTCTTTTCTGTCTGACTTATTTCACTTAATATAATGCCCTCAAGGTCCATCCATATTGTTGCAAACACCAGAATTTACTTCTTTCTCACGGCTGAATAATATTCCATTATATATGTTCTTGTATATTTATCTATGTATATGTATATATTTATATATTATATATGTATTTATATATGCATATAAATATACTACATCTTCGTTATCCATTTATCCACACATGGACATTTGGGCTGTTTTCACCTTCTGGCTATTGTGAATAATTTGGCGATGAACACGGGGTGCAGATATCTCTTTGCGATTCTGATTTCACTTCCTTTGAATATATACCCAAAAGTGGGATTGAATTGAATCATATGGTAATTCAATTTTCAATTTTCTAAGGAACCTCCATACTGTGTTTCCACAGAGGTTATACCAGTTTATGTTCCCACCAACAGTGCACAAGGATTCCCTTTTCTCCATATCCTCACCAACACTTGTGATCTCTTGAATTTTGATGAGAGCCATTCAAACAGGTATGAGGTGATATCCCCTGGGGCTTTGCTTGCATTTCCCTAATAATTAGTAATGTTGAACATCTTTGCATATACCCGGCCATTTTTGTGTCTTTTTTGGAAAAATATCTATTCAAGTTCTCTGCCCATTTCGTATCAGATTGTTTGGTTTGGGGGAGGGTTATTTTTTTTTTATAATTAATTTTATTTTATTATATTATGTTAATCACCATACAGTACATCCCCTGATTCTGATGTAAAGTTTGATGCTTCATTAGTTGCGTATAACACCCAGTGCACCATGCAATACGTGCCCTCCTTACTACCCACCACCAGTCCATCCCCTTCCCCCACCCCCTCCCCTCTGAAGTCCCCAGTTTGTTTCCCATAGTGGGGGAGGGTTATTTTTGTTTTTGTTTTGCTGTTGAGTTGTATGAGTTCCTTACATATTTTGGATATTAACCTCTTATCAGATGGTGGTTTGCAAATACTTTTCTCCCATTCCATAGGTTGACTTTTCATTCTATTGATTGTTTTGCTGTGCAGAAGGATGTAATTTCATTTGCTGATTTTTGCTTTTGTTGCTTGTGCTTTTAGTGTTGTATCCAAAAAAACATCATTGGCAAGACCAATGTCAAGGGTTTTTTCCACTACGTTTTCTTCAAGAATTTTATGGTTTCCAGGCACTTGGGTGGCTCAGTCAGTTAAGTGTCCGACTCTTGATTTTGGCTAGGGTTCTGATCTCAGGGTTGTGGGATCCAGCCCTGTGTCAGAGTCTGTACTCAGCATGGAGTCTGCTTGAAATTCTGTCTCCCTCTCCCCCTGTGCTTGCTCTCTCTCAAATAAAATATTTTTTAAAAAAAGAATTTTACAGTTTCAAGTCTTATGCTTAAGTCTTTAATCCATTGAGTTCATTTTGTGATGGTGTAACATAGAGTTACATTTCATTCTTCTGCTTGTGATTACCTAATTTTCCCATCACCATTTATTGAGGAGACTATCCTTTTCCCATTGAGTATTCTTGGCTCCTTTGTCAAATATTAGTTGCCAGAATGCAAGGATTTGTTTCTGGGCTGTTGATTCTTTTCCATTGGTCTGTGTGTCTATTTTTATGCCATACCATACTTCTTTGATTACTATAGCTTTGTAAGATAGTTGTTCCTGATATCAGGAAATGTAATGCCTCCAGCTTTGTTTCTCTTTCTCAGGATTGCTCTGGTGATTTGGGGTCTTTTGTGGTTCCATAAAAATTTAAGGATCATTTGTTCTATTTCTGTGAAAAATGTCATTGGAATTTTGTGGGTTTTTTAATTTTTTTTATTTATTTATTTAACAGAGATAGAGACAGCCAGAGAAAGAGGGAACACAAGCAGGGGGAGTGGGAGAGGAAGAAGCAGGCTCATAGCGGAGGAGCCTGATGTGGGGCTCAATCCCATAACGCCGGGATCACGCCCTGAGCCGAAGGCAGGCGCTTAACCGCTGTGCAACCCAGGCGCCCCAATGTCATTGGAATTTTGATAGAGATTATACTGAGTCTATAGATCATTTGGAGCAGTATAGACAGACATTTTAAAAATATTAATTCTTCCAGTCCATGAATACAGGATATCTTTGCATTTATATGTGTCTTCTTCAATTTTTTTAATCAATGTCATTGATTAGTGTACAGATCTTTCACCTCCTTGGATAAATTTATTCCTAGGCATTTTACTATTTTTGATGCAATTATAAATGGCATTTCTTAATTTCTCTTTCTGATAGTTCATTGTTAATTATAGAAATGCAACAGAGTTCTGTATATTGATTTTGTATTCTGCAACTTTGCTGCATGCCTTTACTAACTCTAACAATTTTCTTGTGGAGTCTTTAGGATATTCTATATGTAAGACCATATCATTTGCAGAAAGACACAATTTTACTTTCTCCTTAACAATTTAGATGCATTTTATTTCTTTTTCTTGCCTTGTTGCAGGTTTAGGACCTCCAGTACTATATTGAATAGCAGTGGTAAAAGTGAGCACCCTTGTCTTGTTCCTGATCTTGTAGGAAAAGTTTGCAACCTGTCACCATTGAGTACAATGTTAGTTGTGAATCTGTCCTATATGACCTTTCCTATGTTGAAGCACATTCCTTCTATATTTAATTTGTTGAACATTTTATCATGAAAGGATGTTGTATTTTGTCAAGCACTTTTGTCAACTGCATCTACTGAGATGATTGTACGATTTTATCTTTTATTTTATTAATGTAGTATTGCTTTGCTTATATTAAACCATCCTTGCATCCCAGAGACAAATTCCCTTTGGTCATGATGTAAGAGCCTTTTAATATGCCATTGGATTGAGAATTTTAGCATCCAGATTCATCAGGGATATTGACTATAGTTTTCTTTTCCTGTAGTGACCTTATCTGACTTTGGTATCAAAGTAATGCCACCCTCATAAAATGAGTTTGGAAGTGTTCCCTTTTCTTCAATTTTTGGAAGAGTTTGAGAAGTAGTGGCATTAATTTTTCTTTAAATGTTTGGTAGAGGGGCTCCTGGGTGGCTCAGTCAGTTTAGTGTCCAAATCTTGGCTCTGGCTCAGGTTATGATCTCAGGATGGAGAGATCAAGCCCCACATTGGACTCTGCACTCAGCACAGAGTCTGCTTGAGATTCTCTCTCTTCCTCTCCCTCCCCTTTTGTTCCTCCCCCCCTCTAATAAATACATAAAATATTTTTTTTAATTAATGTTCGGTAGAATTCTCCAGGGAAATCATCTGGTAGTGGACTTTTGTTTTTTGGAAGTTTTTTATTACTAATTCAATCTCCTTACTGTTGATCTGTTCAGATTTTCTGTTTCTTTACGATTCAGTCTTTGAAGTTTTTATGTTTCTGGAATTTATGTGTTTCTTCTAGGTTGTCCAGTTTGTTGGTATATAGTTGTTCATAGTAGTCTCTTCTAATCCTTTGTATTTGTGTGGTATCAGTTATAACGTCTCCACTTTCATTTCTGAAGTTATCTGTATGAATCTTCTCTCTTTTTTTCTTAGTCTAGCTAAAGTTTTGTTGACTTTATCTTTAAAAAAAAAAAAAAAACAGGGGTGCCTGGGTGGCTCAGTCATTAAGCGTCTGCCTTCGGCTCAGGGCGTGATCCCAGGGTCCTGGGATCGAGCCCCGCATCAGACTCCCTGCTCCGCTGGGAGCCTGCTTCTTCCTCTCCCACTCCCCCTGCTTGTGTTCCCCCTCTCACTGGCTGTCTCTCTCTCTGTCGATAAATAAATAAATAATCTTTAAAAAAATAAAAAACGAAGGGGGAGTAAACAGGAGGAATGAACCATGAGAGACTGTGGACTCTGGGAAACAAACTGAGGGCTTCAGAGGGGAGGGGGGGTGGGAGATTGGGATAGGCCGGTGATGGGTAGTAAGGAGGGCACGTATTGCACGGTGCACTGGGTGTTACACGCAAATAATGAATCGTGGAACATTACATCAAAAACTAAGGATATACTGTATCGTTACCAACATAACATAATAAAAAATTATTATAAAAAAATAAAAATAAATTTAAAAACAAGAAATCAAAAAATTTTCTAAAACAGCTCTTAGTTTCATTGATCTTTTTTATTGTCCTTCTAGTCTCTATTTCATTTATTTCTACTCTAATCTTTGTTACTTCCTTTCTTCTAATATTGGCTTAGTTCTTTTTCTAGTTGTTTGAGGTGTAAAGTTAGGTTGTTTATTTGAGATCTTTTTTTTCTTGAGTTAGACATTTATCACTATATATTTCCCTCTGAGAACTGTCTTTGATGGATCCCAGAAGTTTGGGTATGTTGTGTTTCCATTTTAGTTTGTCTCAAGCTACTTTTTATTTCCCTTTTGATTTCTACTTTGACCTATTGGTTGTTCAGGAGTTTATTGTTTAATTTCCAAATGTTTGTGGATTTTTCACTTTTTCTCCTATTATTGATCTGTAGTTGGAAAAAATACTTGGTATTATTTCAATCTTAAATTTGCTAAGACTTGGTTTGTGACCTAACCTATGATTGATTTTGGAGAACGTTCTGTTGCTTGTGAAGAATGTGTATTGTGCTGCTTTTGGATAGAATGTTCTGTATATGACTGTTAGGTCCATTGGTCTAAAGTATAGTTCAAGTCCAATGTTTACTTACTGATTTTCTGTCTAGATGATCTCTCCATCGTTTCAAGGTGGGGTATTCAAGTCCCCTACAATTATTGTGTTGTCTGTTTTTCTTTTCGGATCTGTTAATATTTGCTTAATATATTTGGGTGCTCTGATGTTTGGTATATATATATTTACAATCATTATATCCTCTTGATGAATTATATAATGGCCTTCCATTTATTTATTTATTTAAATTCCAGTATAACTAACATGCAGTGTTATATTAGTTTCAGGTATACAGTATAGTGATTCAACAACTCTATACTTTATTCAGTGCTCATCACAATAAGCGTCCTTTTTTTTTTTTTTTAAGATTTTATTTATTTGAGAGAGACAGAGAGAGCACAAGTGGGGAGGAGAGGGAGAAGCAGGCTCCCCGAAAGCAGGGATTCTGACACAGGATCCCAGGATCCTGAGATCAAGACCTGAGCCACCCAGTTGCCCACAATAAGTGCACTCTTAACCTCCTTCACCCATTTCACAACCCCCCCCAATCTCTCCTCTGGTAGCCATGAATTTGTTCTCTATAGTCAAGAGTATGTTTTTTTGTTTGCTTCCCTTTTTCATTTGTCTCCTTTTTTCATTTGTTTCCTAAACTCCACATATAAGTAAAATCGTATGGTATTTGTTTTTCCCTGACTGACTTATTTCATTTAGCATTATACCCTCTAGCTCTATCCATGTTGCATGGCAAGATTTCATTCTTTTTTATTGCTAAGTAATATTCCATTTCATGCATATGTAGATAGATAGATAGATAGATAGATCCCCCATCTCATCTATAATGGCCTCCTTCATCTCATTACAGCTTTTAAATTGAAATCAATTTTTCCTAATATAAATATAGTTCTCCTTTGGTTCCACTTGGATGAAATATTTTTCCATTCCTTCGCTTTCAACCTACTTGTTTTTTTGTTTGTTTGTTTTTTTAGTATTTTTTTATTATGTTAGTCACCATACAGTACATCCCTGGTTTTTGATGTAAAGTTTGATGATTCATTGGTTGCGTATAACACCCAGTGCACCATGCAATACGTGCCCTCCCTACCACCCATCACCAGCCTATCCCATTCCCCCACTCCCCTCCCCTCTGAAGTCCTCAGTTTGTTTCTCAGAGTCCATAGTCTCTCATGCTTCATTCCCCCTTCTGATTATCCCCCCTTTCTTTATCCCTTTCTTCCCCTACCGATCATCCTAGTTCTTATGTTCCATAGATGAGAGAAACCATATGATAATTGTCTTTCTCTGCTTGACTTATTTCACTTAGCATTATCTCCTCCAGCAACCTACTTGTATCCTTAAAGCTGAAGTATCTCTTGTAGGCATCTTGTGGCTGGGTCTGTTTTCTATCCATTCAACCACTCTATGCCTTTTGATTGGAGAATTTAATCTGTTTGCCTTCAGAGTAACTATTGATGGGTAAGAACTTACTAATGTCATCACATTGATAGTTTCTGGCTGTTTTGTAGTTTTTGTATTCCTTTCTTCCTCTCTTGATGTTTGCCTTTGTGAAATGATGATTTTCTATAGTGGTATGATCTGATTCCTTCTCCTTATCTTTTGTAGGTTTTACTTTGTTGTCACCATGAAGTTTGCATAAAGTACCTTATAGATATAACTGTTTATTTTATACTGATAACAACTTAACATCAATCACATACAAAAATTTTACTGTTTTAGTCTCCCCTTTTATATTTTTGATGTCACAGCTTACTACTTTTTACGTTATGTATTCATTAACAAGTTATTGTAGCTATAGTTTTTTAAATATTTTTGTCCTTTAACCTTTATATTAGAGTTAAGTTGTTAACACACTGCACATTAGAGTATTCTGAATTTGACTATATACTTACATTTACCAGTGTGTTGTAGATTTTCACATTTTCCTTACTAATTAGCGTCCTTTCATTTCAGCTTGAAGAACTCCTTTCAGCATTTTCTTTTAAGGCACATCTAGTGGTGATGAACTTTCTCAGCTTTTGTTAATCTGGGAAGGTCTTTATCTCTTCATTTCTGAAAGACAACATTGCCATATAGAGTATTCTTGGTTGGCAGTCTTTAAATTTTAGCACTTTGAATATTTCATCCCACTCTCTCCTGACCTGTAAGCTTTCTGCTGAGAAATCCACTATTGGCTTTATTGGGGTTTTCTTGTAAGCTACAAGCTTCTCTTCCTACGTTGAAGATTGTGTCTTTGACAGTTTTATTATACGTAGTTCCCCCTTATCCATGGCTTTGCTTTCCATGGTTTCAGTTATTCACAGTCAACTGTGGTCCAGAAGCAGATGGTCCTCCTCCTGACGTTTCATCAGAAGGTCAGTAGCAGCCTAACACTATGTCACAAAGCCTGTGTCTCATCACGTAGGCATTTTATCATCTCGCATCATCACAGGAAGAGTGAGGACAATACAATAAAATATTTTTTTTAAAGATTTTATTTATTTATTTGACAGAGATAGAGACAGCCAGCGAGAGAGGGAACACAAGCAGGGGGAGTGGGAGAGGAAGAAGCAGGCTCAAAGCAGAGGAGCCTGATGTGGGGCTCGATCCCACAATGCTGGGATCACGCCCTGAGCCTAAGGCAGACGCTTAACCGCTGTGCCACCCAGGTGCCCCAATACAATAAAATATTTTGAGCGAGAGACCACATTCCATAATTTTTATTACAACATACTGTTATAACAACATATTGTTATAATTGTTTAATTTTCTCATTAGTTATTAATCTCTGTGCCTAATTTATAAATTAAGCTGTATCATAGGTACGTATAGCAAAAAGCACAGTCTATATAGAATGTAGTACTATCCACAGTTTCAGGTATCCACTGAGGGTGTTGGAAAGTGTCCCTGCTGATAAGGGGAGGCTGCTGTAAGATAAGGGGCCTTGGACAATACCTCTTTTTTTTTTAAGATTTTATTTATTTATTGGGCAGAGAGAGACACAGCGAGAGAGGGAACACCAGGAGGGGGAGTGGGAGAGGGAGAAGCACGCTTCCTGCCGAGTAGGGAGCCCTATGTGGGGCTCAATCCCAGGACCCTGGGATCATGACCTGAGGCGAAGGCAGATGCTTAACGACTGAGCCACCCAGGCGCCCCCTTGGAGAATACTTCTTTAAGTTGAGTTTAGAGACCTGTGAGCTTCATGAACTTGGATGCCTGAAACTCACCCCACATTGGGGAAGTTCTCTGCCATTATTTCTTTAAAAAGCTTTCTACCTTCTTCTCAGTCTCTTCTCCTTCTGGAACTCCAATAATTCAGATTATTTGTTCTGATAGTTTCCAGTAGACTCCCTGATGTGACTAGTAGGATCCATATCCCTTGGTATGTTTTGGCCCTTTCATCGGGCAGCTTATGCCTCATCAAGAGAAAAGTGGGCCTCTTTGGCAGCGCCCCACGCAACTAGGGAAACTGGGCACTCACTCACACTCTTACTTTCCCCCATGGGAGAAATTACAGGCCTAGAAGAGCTCTCTGAGCCCTGAGCAGGCCACCTTGGGGGTAGAGTAATGCAGGTAAAGTCAAACTATCCCTCTTACTCTCCTCAGTGCATCCAATCTCAATTTTTTTTGCTCCAGCCATGTGCTAGAACTTCTCTCCTGGGTTCCTAGTTCCACAAAGGCTCTTTCATCCCTGGGTGATTGTCTAAGACAGTGCTCTCCTGGGGCTCCTAGACCATAGCTAAGAGTAGATGGAGCTGGTTCGTGAGGCACTTTAGGGTCCACAGCCAGGACTGAGGTCTGATGTCTATTACTTGACACACAGGTAGGTGAGACTCCGCCTGAATGCCCTTGGCATATGGTGCTTGTGATAGAACCAAAGCTGAATGGGCCTATAGCCTAGTCCTCAGGGATATGGGGTTGTTTCTGGATCTGTAGCTGGGATCATGGTTGATCACTCAGCTGCCTGGGTGCAGGCCTGTCTCCTAAAACATGCTCCTCCCTCTTGAACTACCCCATGGTGTCACAGCCTTCCACCTGGATCCCACAGCTCCCACAAATGCACTTTCGACTGTGGATAGATTCCAAACAGTTGTTATTGAGGAGGGGATACACGTGACAAATGTTGGATTCAGTCATCTTGTTGACATCACTTCTTCTGAATACTCAGACTAATCTTTAGTGCGTGTTTTCTGCTTTAAAAAAAAAATTACATCGTGTTGAATTTTTTAATAAATGAGGGGTGCTTGCCAAAGAAAGTCCATTCTGTGAGTCTTAGCAAGTATCCATAGTGGTGAAGACCATGGAAACTGAGTCTGGGCAGGCTGCCCGACATCCTTGTCCAGGGCTCTGTGGACCACTCCTAAGCAGCACAGGCTTCCTCTAAGAGCATCCACCCCACGGCATGGCAGGGCTGCCTCTCCAGGAGGAGAAGAGGCAAGGAAGTGAGGAGGTCCAATTCAGAGGGAGATAAAGCTGTGTGGGCCCACATGTTCTGGAAGACAAAGGCTGGACCTTTTAAAGGTTTTCCATGTGATGTGAATGAGTTGGGACACTGAATTTGAGGTGTCTGATGTGTCCTACCGTGTGACCACCTCAGTACACTGCTTTATAAAACCTCATTTTGCCATTTTTAAAGAAAGGCCTAAAGCAGCAGAGCTTCTAGAGCTGCAAAAGCAGGAGTTCCCAGAGAAATGAATAAAATAACTGGTTCTCCCAGCTCCAAGTGAAACCTCATTTAGATACAATAAATTGCACAAATAAGAATATAGGTGAAGTACTTTGCAAACACAGATTAAGTAGTGTAATCAAAGGTTGGTATATTTACCAAGAGTTTTAGAGAGCTACTTAGCGCCCCTGAATTGTAGGGTGGAGATGATAACAGCCTGCATATGTTAAAAAAGCATCAACACGAGAGAAAGAAGTTGCTTGTTTAGCGAGCCATGAGGGGCTGTAATATAGAGCTTGGTGACAGTATCGCCTAAAAATGGAAGCGGTGATGGCCTTTCAATGATTCATACCCCATGACCATAAATGGAGCTTTATCACTTAAGGAGGTTTGTGTGAGACTAGGTGATTGGATGGAACTTCAGTAAACCCTGGCTCAGGCTGTATTCCAGAAGTAGTCTTTGTCTGAAGGGTCTTTAGCAAAAGTGGAAAACACAGAGACTAAATGTGATTCTAGTGTAGTCATGATCTTTCTAAATGCCAATGTCCAGAAGTATTCTGTCATGGTCCAAGGAGGTATTTGATGCAGGAAATGATAAATGTTTAATATAACACATTTATCAGGCATAAAGAGTCCCTAAATCACCTTCATCTAATTTTGAAAGTTTTTCTTCTGCTGCATGGTTTCTCATTGTCACCAAAATTGACATTCTGGACCAACTGGTTCTTTGCAGGGAGGGGAGTTTTCCTCTATATAATAGGATGTTTAGTGGCATACTGGACCTCTACTCATTATAAGCCAGTAGCACCCCTCAGTTGTAATAATCCGAAATATACCCAGTCATTGCCAAATGTCCTCTAGGATCCAAAGTTTGCCCTGGTTGAGAACCACCAGCCTACAGGAAGGAGTTACTTTTTCTAATTCACACAAAGGCACCCTGTGGGCTGACAGTGGCATGTTAGCAAACCCATCTGTGTCCACCCCTAAGACCAAATAAGCCATATCAGCTTGGGGAAATCCCAGATGAAACAGAGGTTCAGAGTGGCTGTGATCTTCACCAAAAGGCTAACACAGAGAGAAAGGACATGGTGGGAAGGAAAAACTAAAGGTAGAATTTTAAAGGACAGTGTGCTGATACTCAGAGGTTACTTTGTTTTCATTGCTCATTCTCCCAAGTAGTGCCTGTTGAGTGTCTACTGTGTGACTGGCTTGTCCCGTAAGGGCTACAAAACCAAAGTAACATGGAGTCCCCGGCCTGCAGAACTTCAGAGTCTGCATGAGAAGGTAAGCAGAGATGTGTCCAACGGTAGGATTACACATGGCAGCAGTCTGTGATATACAGAAGTAGTGATGCGTGGTCGTATTTGCTGTCAGACGCAGAGCCAGTCCTACAGCACAGTATGCAGAGAAGAGTATTGACAGCTCCCGAGATTAATAAATAATTTCAGTGAAGGAAGATGAGTTCATTCCAGAAAATTCTATCGCCCAAATATTTTGTTAGTATCTTTTATCTGAACAAAGAGTTTGGAAGGCCCAGGTTGTAGGCCAAGTCCAGTCCTAACCAGCTACATGACCCCTGACTGCCACTTAATTGCTCTAGGTCTCCGTTTCCCCATCTCTAAAATTGCAGGGCAAGACTGGATCATTCCTCGGGCCCTTCTGGCTACAACACTCCCTGACTCTGAGCCCTCCTGGATAATTGTCTCCAGGTGACTGGACTTATTAAGCAGTTTTGGGGTTTCTCCATTCTGAGCTTAGTTTCTCATCCGACAATGTATTTCATCCCAGAATGTGCTATATAAAAAAATCATATTTCCAAGTCAACAATAGCTTTAGCTTGAAATATATATTATGCCATAAAAAAATCACTATAGATTTGTAAAGCAAAACTTAGAAACATTAAATTAGCCCATAAGAGCTTTAAAATTAATTTGATCTTGAATGTGTCTGTGAATGAATGGGCTTGACATAAGCCTTTCAATTTTTCGCTCCACTTCAGAGAGTGCACAAAGTACAAACTGTAAATCAGCCTCCACATTTGCTGATATGGCCACTAAGCTGGAAAAAAAGAGAGATGGCTAATAAGCTATTCAAACAGGATTTAGGAGCTTGGAAAGTGCAGGGCCCCAGCTTGTGACTCGCCTTCTTTGAATTATGCTCATGTGACTCAGGTGGTGTCTAGACACACACAGAGTAGACACTAGAAGCAGAGGATCTAGTAACTCAAGATGGAACAAGACTTAGCTTTTATTATCCATTTCAACCAGGCATGTCTGAGAAGGAGAAAGAGTATGTTCTCAGGTGGGAGAGTGATAGAAAGAACTGGGGCTGAGGTCAGAAGGATACAAATGTTCACTTCACTTCTCCCCTCAGGTTGGCAAGGGACAAGCAACAGTGAGCCTGATGGACTAGAGAATATGTAGACAGCAAGAGTAGGCCACCTACGTCCAAAATGTTGGTACAGAATTCACCATCACACATTAGCTACTCTGTAAAAGGAGAAATATGGGAATAGGATAGACTTGGGGTCAGATGGATGCAGGATAAAATCTTAACTCTACCACTGTCTAGTTGTGTGAACTCGGGCAAGTTATTTAACTTCCAGGAGCCTTCATTTCCCTGTCTATGAAATGAATATCATGAGACCCATCATCAGAATTGTTGTGAGAATTAAATAAGTGTGTGTTTCAGGATTAAGTCAGTTGCTGTAACAGAAAACCCAAATAATAATGCATTAAAACCAATAGAGGTTGACTTTTCTTTATATAATATGAAGTCTAATAGTAGCAGTTTAGGGTAGACAAGAGGGCTTCATAACTTCAAGAATGGCCCAGTTTCATTCTTTATTGTGCTGACCTATCTTTAGCATGTGGCTTTTATCCTTGAGATTACCTTGTGATCATAAGATGGTTGCTACAGCTCCAACCATCACATTTGCATTCCAGATAGGAGGAAGGAAGAAGAGGGAAGGACAAAAAAGCCTGCCTGCTGGCTGATTTTTTAACCCAACAACTTTTATTTATAATTCACCCAACGATTTATAATTCATTGGCCATACCTATCTTCAAGGGAGACTGGAAAAGTTAGGATTTTAGGTGGAAACATTAGCACCCCCAACAATATAGGGGATTGTGGCAAAAGGGGAGAATAGATAGTGGATAATTAATTAGCAGTCTCTCTCCTTTGTAAAGAACCTAGCAAATGGAAAGTATTCAGTGAATAATATGTATTTTATTTAATTTATTCTTAAAGCTATCTTGGAAATGTTTGGCCCATCTCACCATGAAGATGTCTCAGAAGATGTCTTCTGTCTTTGGGTGAAGACCCATCCCTCAGAGGCCTCCACCACCCTTTGGAGGCTAGATCCTCTTCTAGACCACTCCCTTTTGCATATTTGAAAGCAGCTGTCCTGTGCTCATCAGACCATCTCAGCTCCACACTGCCTGTCCCAGGTCCTTCTGGTCAAACAGTACTGTCAGAATCCTGCACATTCTACTCTGAACTGGATTTCTCTTCAGCTGTGACTCCCACAGCAGAACTAGTGATCCATGCATAGGTAACCCAAGAGCAAGCAGAAATGGTCTATCAGTTCCCTAGTTTTAGACCCCTTGCCCCTCACTCCTGCCATGCCTGACTCATAAATCAACCCTGGGGACCTCATTCAGCAGAGGCTCCTACGCAGCCCCAGGCCTCTTCATATGGGATGGTGTCAGAAATACAGCCAACCTCCCCCTTGGGAGCAGGGAAGCAGAGCCCCTGGGTCTCTGTCCCCAGCCCCCCTCAAAGTCCCCAGGCAGGCAGGAGGGTGCTGCTGCTCACTGAATTAGCAGGAGAAAGGTCAAGGGGACGGCCTCACAGGATGGAGAGGGGAGAGCTCCTGCCCCAGGAAGCAGAGAGCTCAGTAAATCACATCTAGCCTCCTACTTTGTCCCCTTGTCTGAAACCAACAGACCTAGATGCTTATATATTCTTCTAGCAGAGGGGAGGTGTCCCAAGGGTATGAGACATGTGCTCAAGAGATACTGGCCTGACAGTCCTTCCCAGGGAGTGAGGCCAGTAGGACTCAGGAGAGCACATCCAGCTGGCCCTCCTGGACTCCAACCACAAGGGTGTTGGGTAAAGTCTCCCCAGGCCAGAGAAGCTGAAGAGGTCAGACAAAGGGCATAAGCAGACAGGTAAAAGGAAAAATTGTCCCCAGACATACAAACTCTCAAAGGCCAAAGCCTCCTAAAGGGTCCAGGCTGCAGTCTGGCCCACTGGTCTCAGGACTTAGACACAGCTCTCACTCCTCAGGGAGACAGATCACCCCATGAAGGCCTCCCAGAGGGTTCCACTCTCACTGACCAAGCTTCTGCAGCCTGGCTTGCCCACCATCAAAGGCAAGCAGAAGTGGGCAAAAATAAAGGGAAGAGAGTAGAAAAAAATAAAAGACTTAACTCCTGTAATGAGGAGTGTTTGAGGTCACACACGGGTGCCTTTAAGTCGGGGATTGCTGGGCTCCATAGGAGGGGTATCCATCCTGGTTTCCCCAGGAGTCCCAGTTTATACCTGCTGACCTGATATAATTACTAATAGGGGGCTCCGGGGTGGCTCACTCAGTTGAGTATCCAACTATTGGTTTCAGCTCAGGTCATGATCTCAGGATCCTGGGATCGAGCCCAGCCTGGAGCCTCGCATCAGGCCCCGCACTCAGCGTGGAGTCTGCTTGTCCCTCTCCCTCCCCCTCTGCTCCTCCCTCATTCTCTTTCTCTCTTTCTCTCTCTCTGTCTCTCTCAGGTGAATGGATAAAATCTTTAAAAACTAATAATAATAATTACCAATAGCTCTCAGTTTCACTGTCAAGAGTGACCTGATTGGACAACAAATGAAATGGAGGCTCAACCTTGGGGAGGGACTAGGAAGAATAAAAATCATTCTTTTGATAACATTTTCCCTATAACTCCTATTTATATCCAGAAATTGACCATTTCACCATATGATCATGTTCAGCTTTACAATTTAAAAATTTTATTCATATCCAAGCTATCTTAAAATACTGTCATCAAGCTGCACTTTTATTCTTAATTTAAAAAAAAAATAGTGTCCATGCAGAACAGTGATACTGAAATTAGAGAGTTTTGACAGAAGTGCAGTTTACACCGTTTTCCGTCCCCCTGATTGCTAGAAAATTCAATTCAGGCAATTCCAACTTAGGTAAGAGAGCTTTGGAGGGAAACTAGTCACGCTCTCAAAACTTTTTTGTACTTACAAGTGTTTTTTCTTTTAAGAAAAAATGGTTTGTTTCTTTTGAAGGAAAAACAAAAAATAGTAAAAAAAAAAAAAAAAGGGAAGAGCATCATTTAGAGTGTGGAGCTATATGTCAGCCTGTATGTAACTATCTCCTGTATCAGAAGGAAAGTCTAGGGCAGTGCTCTGCCACGATGGCAGAGAGACCCGTAGCCCCCCCTTCAGTGTACCCTCACCCCGCCCCTCCCCACATGCCGTCCTCACATGTACCCTACTCCAAACCACCAGGCACCCCAACAAGATTGCCAGATTGTCTGAGAGCCGTCATGTAGCACCAGTTTCTCATTTGAAAAGTAAGAGGCAGTGGCATTTTCCTGCATCGTGAAAAGATTGTGAAGATGAATGAAGTAATGTCTCATACAACATCTTAATACATCAGAAAAGGAGGCGCGGAATGCTGTACAACGCAGGCAGGATGCTAGACGCGGGCTTCGGAGCAGCTGACTGTGGATTTGAATCCTCAGCAGCCTGCACTACTGCTTACTCATTAGGGGACTGTGGGTGAGGGACTAAAGCCTCGCTGTCCTCACCTGTGAAAGGAGGGCTGGGAACACCTGCCTCGGACTAAGACGGTGTGAGGAAATGCCTGTCGTACGGTAGGCCATCTCAGTCCCTCTCCCTGATCAGCCCTTCAGTTCTTTGGGGACTAACGATGTGTGTATAATGTAAATTTTTCCAGCCCTCTTGCTTCTCCTATTTTTCTCTCTTGCCATTTCGGTGGCATATTGGTGAAAGCCAAGCTGGAATAGTGAGAAAACTTTAAAATGGAATGAAACTTGTAGAAATCAGCCTTGTCCTTTGTCATTTTCTGCTACCATAAAAGAGCTTGGCACAGAAGATAGGCTTGAATATTTGGGGTGTTTGAGGGTTTAGATGCAGCAGATAACTTGCAGTGGCCTCTTCTGGTGGAAAATCTAAAGTTAGTTGTATCGTCCATCATTCTGTCAGGAGCTAGTAATACTCCTAGCGTTACATCCTCCGATGAACATAAAGAACATAGAGGGTAACTATGAAGGACCAAATTTTGCTCCCAGCTACACATTCAGGGACTTTAATTCATAGGGCTTGAGTGCATACATCTGAGGAGAGAATCTTCTTCACAACTCATGTTCATTCCGTCCAAATGTGTCACAGAGTAATACTTCTGTAAAGCATATTTAACCTAGCAAATTGAGTCTTAAAGCATATCTTTTGCTCTGTTATTTCTCATTTAGAGTACTCTTTCATCCACCTCAGCGAGCTCTTTTCCTGTCATGGCTCGCTACCTTGTCTTGGGATCTTTCTGTTTAGTATTTCTACTTGATGCAAAAGGTCAGACCAGATGGTTAGAGTAACTAAATCCTCGGGAGGACTTTCCTGTCTCAGGTTCCATGGGGACCCAGCCCCAGGCTCCTTCTGAATCCTCACCTCATTCTCCCTCTTCTGTATCTCCTAGATGTGCTTGGACGGCCCCAGTGCGTTTGCCTCCTGACTTTAAATATTCTGTAGCATCGTTTGCCTCCTGAAATCACTTGTTGAGAACTATTAGATATCAGTGGGGTCTGGCTGGACAAGGGGGATCAAGATGGCAAGCCCAGATGCCAGATAAGGTGTGACAGTTGCTATGGACAGTTGCTATGGACAGTTGCTATGGACAAACACTTGCACGGTGGCAAGTGGACAGAAGGAAGATCTAGAGCCAAAAATCAACTGACATGCTTCCAATGTTCCATTGACCAGCTAATCAACACGCATGTGCATGGTCCACTCAGTGTGGGTGCGCAGGTCCTGGAGGCAGGGAAGGCAGCTTCAGTTTCCTGATGGTTTGGATGAAACATGCCCAAGGAATTCCTTTATTAGGTGTCTGTAGTGCTGAAAAGTTTGTTCATCTCAGTTGAGATGTACAGTTGATGTCCTCACATCACTGGAGGCCACTGCAGCCTTGCAGAGGTAGAAATATCTTTTATTTTGATTCAGGTAGGAGACAATTGTCAGCCAAATTTATATTCCTTAAACACATAAAAATTCATGTTCTCTAGCATTTTCTCTTTGCCATCCACTCCCTTCCTTGCATTCTCTTCCCTTGGATGGGTTCCATTGTGAATTTTCTGTAACACTTCACAGGGTGGCCTCTGGAGTCAGATGCCCTGGGTTCAAATCTTGGCCCTTCAGTTTACCATCTGTATGGCCATGGAAAATACATTTAACCATTAGGGCCTCAGTTTACTGATCCTCACTAATGGAAATGAGAATAGTGCCTACCAGATTGATGTATTGAGATTAATTGAATTAATCCTCATAAAGACCCTGGTATCAGACGCAGAGTAAGCACTCCTTAAATATCGTTTAATCAACCAATGTTTGCTGTGTGTTTTACTAGTAAGAGTGATTTTTAGATTTGCTGTTCATGGAACTACACACTTTGCATCTAGGCAGGCAACATCTAAAGCCTATGAGATTCCCTGCAGGTACAAATACCACCAGCAAGAAGGTAAACTTGGATGAGATGTGACCCTGCAGTAGTCATCACTTGTTTATACACTTATTTCATTCTGCAAATACTTTTTGAGCACCTACTATGTGTTAAGCACAGTTCTAGAAGATGGACCTGAAGTAGTGAGCCAAGTAAACAAAGTCCCACTTCTCCTGGAGTTCGTTTTCTGATAGGGAGAGATGGGCAATAAATAAATTTAAAAGGCAAGAAAATATCCGAGAGTTCAAAGCGCCATGCAGAGAATTTAAACCAGGTGATATGTTAGACAGTGCCCCCCCCAGGTTTTTACTCAGGGAGGGCCTCTGAGGATGTGGCATTTAAGCCAAAATCTGGAGACTGAGCCAACAACAGCCAGTGAGAAAGAATTTCACGTGGTGGAAAGAGCAAGCGCAAAGATCCAAAGATGGGAATGAAGAGCCAGTTTGGTTGGATGGGTGAGAGGGAGAATGGTGTGATGAAGCTGGAAGGTAGGCTTGGGCCAGATCCCATAGGTTTCATAAGCCAGGGAAAGGAGTTTGGATTTCATTCCAACTGTGATGGGAGTCTGGATGGCTGTGACAGGGAGGGAAATAATTGGACTTAAATTTGTAAAGGTGCCTCCTGGCTGTCTTGCCCCTCTCTTTACTGTCACTGGGCATGGCTGGCCCTGCATGCTGAGGTATTTACTGTCTTTGGAGTAGCCATCTTACACAGCTGCCACACAGAAAGAAGTGCTCAGAAGACCAAGAGGCCATCACGTTCTAATCTAAAAAGCCCACAGTTCTTTCACCCTTTGTGCTTTTAAGAGGTGACAAGATAAAAGCAAGGATTGAGCAAGAAGTTGACCACCTGCCCTGGGAATTGAAAACCAAGAAAGGTGGTATCAGGGCTGTGGTGAACATAAAATTGTGTTCTACCTCCCAGCACCCTGTTTTTCAGGAGTCTGCTATGCTCTCCTAGTCATTGCCATACTCCAGAAAGAATTGAAGCGTTACCCTGGCTGAGCAGTGATATGCTAGGTTAACTTTTGGAATATACCACAGACTAGATCCCAAGAACACCTGGCTCTTATAGATTGTGAGTCTGCCATCTTAGAGTTCCTTCTAGGAGATATGTCTCATAGGATATCAATTTATCACTGGGGACAGAAGAAAATTGCACCCAGTGTGGTTTCTGGGTTCTGAAGTTAATGCAGTGTGTTTCAAAATAATCCCAGTGACAATAGATAGGCATCTTTCCTAATATTCCATGGTGATGAAGATTTCTTTTCCATTTGGAGGCTATTGATGTATATACAACACGGGACAGAGAATCAGAAACCCTAGGTTCCGACCTCAGCTCTGCCACCAATAGGTTGTGTTTAAATTTTGGGAAAGCACTTTGAGCCTTAGTATGCTCATCTCTGAAGGAAGGAACTAGAAATGACTCCATCTTGGATCATTCTTAGCGCTCACATTTGATTGTCCATATAGCGTCATCCTGATTATAGGGTAGCACATGTTTGTGAGATGCCAGGGCTAAAGGCAGGGGCATCTGGTCTACCCTACAACTGATTGGACGCTGCAGGGATTAACCTGCACCTTTGACATCTTTAGCACCATTTCATTATCAGCTGAACCAGCCACCTCTGCAGTTAGGTAGAGCACAGCTTTTCAGTAAGTCTTCCTCACCAAACTATATACTCTGATAATAATGTAGTTACTAGATTTTACTGAATGTTCACCTTACAACATTCAAACCTCATAATAACCCCATGAAGTAAGCATTATCCCCAATTTAATGCAGGAAACTGAACCTTGGAGAAGTTACTAATTTGCCTAAGGACACCGCTGAAGCATACCAGACTCAAATTCAGGCTAACTCCAAAGCCCACGCAGGAATTAAGCGGCCACTCTCCAGCATCATTACTTACTTATATTACCATACTCCACAATAATTTATCAAGGTATATGACAGATATTACTAGATGCTCAATAAGTCATTCTTGAACAAATAAATGTTTAATGCTCTGTGAACTTGCCTTCAGCATTTACCCATGCTGCTTTGGAGAAACAGTATAACCTTGCTAACCAGAAGGCTTACCCACTCGGCTTAGACTTTGTGCAGAACTGCCCATGAGACCAGCTCCTGTAATCAGAACCTAACCTATGTGATGGTTAACTTTATGAATCAACTATGAATGGGCTAAGGGATGCCCAGATAGCTAGTAAAACATTATTTCTGAGTGTATCAGTGAGGGTATTTCCAGAATAGAAAAAAAAGTGAAAAAGACTGAGTAAAAAAGACATCCACACCAATGCAAGTGGGTGTTCCGCTGAGTGTCTGAAGAGACAAAAAGTCAGAGGAATGGTGACTTTGCACTCCTGCTTGAGGCAGGATGTCCACCTCTTCTGAGCCCTCAGGGAGCCATCAGCACTCCTGGTTCTCAAACCTTCAGACTCAGACTGAGACTTACACCATCAACTCCCCGGGTTCTTAGGCATTTGGACTTGGACCAAATTATCCCACTGGTTTACCTGGTTCTCCAGGAAAACACATATACTTCCGATTTATCCTTTTGGCTCTGCTTCTCTAGAGAACTCTGATATAAGCTATATAGGATTTAGGTGCTTAAACTACATAAATGGTCCTTGCCATTCTGCCATTAGGCACATCTCCCTAATAGTTTAGCCACTTGGGGGAGCAGTGGTTCCCGACTCCGGGGATGGGGTGGAGAAAACCCATGAGATCCACTTGAGGAGCTTTTTCAAGCTATACAGATTCCACCTGCAACACCGCCCCTCCTCCCCCCCAAAAAACTCCTGGTCTTATCTGGGTAAGGGAGACAATGTCCAGTTTGACACAAGTTCCCAGGTGCTTCTGATAGGCCTCCCCACGCATGTCCACCAGCCCCAACCTCACAGACATACCTCCACTTAGTGAAAGTTGATTCTATGGTTTCATTTAAATAAAAGCTGATCTTCTCAGAATCTCAATTAAATGACAAGGCTTTGCGCAACTTGAACATAAAGACACCCAGACTTCCAACTGTATCATTTATTCAATAATTCTCCTCAGCACTTACAGATGGGTTTTGACTGAAGTTGTCTTACATATTTATGTTTCATTGGATCTTTTTCAGAATCCAACTTCTAGAGCATAGTACGCATCTTGCATTCAAATTTTATTAATGCATAATGAATATTTCAGAGCATCACTATGCCAAAGAACAATGATGGAAACGTTCTATATCCGCTCTGATACATGCCTTAGACACATGTGGGTTTCAAGCCCTTGAAATGTGGTTGAAGAGACTGAGGAACTAGATTTTTAATTGAATTTCATTTTAATTAAATTTAAATAGCCACGTGTGTCCAGGGGCTACCGTTGGAAGGTGCAAGTATAAAGAAATGGCCTTTTTTTTTTGACCAAAATAACGTAGATCTGAGACCCATCCCATTTTTTTGTAAGTTGCTTTTCATAAAACCCAAAACTGTAAAAGCCAAGAAATTCTAGCATGCTTATGTGCGCCACTGGGGAATGAATTCTTAATGAAGAGAATACTGACCCAGGAGTCGATGAAAGCAGGTAAGGCAGGAAGAGACATTCCCAAGGGGAGGTCCCTGGCAAATTCCTAGTCGTCTGTGAGACACGGAGCAGAGAGAGTAATTCCCCCTCAGAGGAAAATCTAAATGTGTTTTTAGCCACCTGTCACCCCAGAGGGAGGACGGGATGGCACTGTTAAATTGGCAAGATTGTAAAACACAGAACTTAACTACCGTACAAGGCCAGCTGAGGTGTTTCAAGTGCATTTTAACTGGTAGAACTTCATTCCCGAAATCCAGACAGTGGCTGATGCCAGTGGATGGCAGACCGCAGACCTCTATCTCTTTCTTTCTACAAAACTAGCATTTTCAATAAAAATACTGTTCCACCAGGGCAGGATTGGGCTGGAGTTTCATCTAAAGCAAATATTAAGAAAATCACAAAGGACCCAAGATTCAGAGAGAGAGAGCAGGTGACGAGATAACAGGACACACAGGCTCCATTGCAAAACTGTGAACTAAAAAGCATCCATTCTGTATGAAAGGTAGCTACCAGGAGCGAAGGTGGAAAGCAACATAAGCTGGAGGGGAAGTTCATTAATGGGCCTAGAGAAGAGAACAAGAGATGGATTCTGAGCTAGAACAGTGTTTCTCGAATTGAATTTCAGGGACATATTCTTGCGAGGAGGTGGAGGGGGGTGGTGTCACTGGGTTTAGTAAGGATGTTTAAGTTTTATGCTTTCATTTTACCAAATATAAAGATACAACTTTTCCTTCTTCAGTGACAGTTCTCAATTGAAAATCATGTTCAAAGAATGAGTTTTTGGCTTTTTAGGAAAATATTTCTCAAATGCTGGCTAAGGGAGCTTATCATAGGTCTTGGAGGGCTATTTTCCTTTAAAGGGGTCCATGGTTTATTCAGATTGGGGGACCAGTGACCTAAAGGCAGACCGTAGACTATTTGATTTTATTCTCATTGGGGGAATGAAAGCAGCTTCTTAACTTTGCCCTTAGCCTACGACGAGATTAACCCATTCTAAACTCAGCAGGGCAGGCTGGGCATAGCACTCACAGTTTGTTCCCTAACGGATGTCATTGCTTAGAAAATTACGTTCTCTTGCAACTGGGGAACAGCATGGTGCAGTTGTCTGGATCCTGAGTCACGTCCACCACTAACCCTGACTCTCCAGCAGGCTGAGACGCGGGTCCTCTGGGGGCCTCATATACTTATCTGTAAAACAAAGCAGTGGACTGGGTCATTAATTACCAAGGTCATGTCCAGCCTAGATTTCTGATTCCAGCCATAAATGACAGTGCCATGTTGTATCTCTCCTCTGAAAGGCCTCTCGACTAAAACTCATCTTCACTAGAGCTCTGTTGCATACCTGTTCTTTTCATTGCTAACCTCCACCACTGAGTGCTGAAGGCCCAGGAGGGGATGCATTCGAAGGAAAATCAACACCCAGGATTCCACCTATTACCTGCTACCACCTAGGAAGTGGGAAATTAAGCTATCGAACCCAGACTCCTGAGGCTTAGTGCAGATCACCCAGATATAAAAGAAATACTTACTCAGAGGGACATTTGTGGTTTTTATAAAGTTTCTAATGAACGAGACAGCTGTTCACTCAAGTGTGAGTAAATCAAGTGGAAACATAAAGGCTATATCCGCTTTTGTGTTTTGAGTATTATAGGAAAAAACATGTAATGAGTAGAATCTCAGGCTGTTAGTTGATCTACCACCGTAAGGGTGACTGATGGATTTGGTGAGCCCTCTGAACAGTCAACGGGGTCCAGCAGGACCCGTGATGGTACAAGGCTTGTCTGGGTCTATAGTAGAAAAGGTCATGCTTGGAAACACCAGGACAGAGCTGCCTTTTGGTGGGGGTAATGCCATTCCTTTTCTCTGAGAGGTCCTCTCCTGCTCTATGGAAGGATGCACACAAAGTGTGTCCCATTGCTTCGGCCTTGACTGGGACATGATACCTATGGTCTGGGGGATAATTCTCAGGGATCCAAAAGTAGTTTGCTTTGAGACCTGAGTCTGTAGCTAAAGCAAAGAACATCAGAATACTCTAAAAATGACTCTGGCATCAGCCCTTCATTTGGTGATAGAACCCATTCTTTTGGCCTTTTTCCTATGTGGGCTACCCGCTGAAACTTAGCCTGACAACTGACACCTGGGTGTATCTGTACTGCCTTGGAGAGGATGGGAGCCTGGGACCCAGAGTAGAGCTTAGAAGCTACGGCCATTAGATCATACTAAAGCTCACACTGCAGGACAAGGGTGCCCTGGTCAGCTTCTCTGCATCAAGGGCTCCAGCCCTTCAGATGTGGTCCTGTGGCCTGATGGGCTCCTTGACCCCTCCCAGAAACTTGATGTTGCTTGTCCCATCAACCAAGAAAACATGACTGCCTCTATCTCTTCTGCTAAAGTAATGACCTTCCAGACAGTACAGAATGAAAGCCTTCTAGTGCAAGAGAATGACTTATTTGAAATGATTCCCTTGGGGATCATCTTGTGTTTCCCATCCTAGTTATAATTTGGCTAATTGCTTAATAATTCTGTTTAAATGTCTCCATTTCTGCAAACATCAATTCATTAGGTCTACTTTTCCTGGTTGGAAATCTCTTTGCTTCTCTAAATATCCTCGGCCCCTTTCTCGCATTTGCTCTTTTGCCCGCACAACCTTCTGATGACATAAATAGCATCCCTTTGCAAAGGTGCTGAACAGATCAAGGTGTCTGTCTGAGTTCCAGAACCCAGGCACTGTAACCTGTGTCCTTGAAACAGTACCTGTGATTGGGAAAGATCTCAGACTGTGTCTTTAAAAAGCCAGCTTCCCTGCCAAACAAAGCTGCGATCACTGGCAGCCCTAACCCCCTCTGCTGCTGGGGGCCTGCTCTCCTTGACAGGGAGAGGCTGCCCAAGACAGGAAAACCCAGGCCCAGCCTTGAGGAGCCTGCAGCCCAACCGGCAGCTGGAGAATTCAACTCTGGGGTACCTTTGCACATAAGAATAGTATCCAGGTTAAAATTCTGCTTAAAGCGGGGGCTTTCTCAGAGCACACCCACCCCCCGTGGGGCACCACAGATACACACACACACACACACACACACACACACACACACACGCCATGCGTGTAGCTGGAAGCTGAACACCGTGGCAGTGTCTATGCTTCAGGGGAGTGGAGGGGAGCACCCTACCTGTGGGGGCAGCCTGGGACTCACACTTTCTGGCAAAGGTCAGTTAGGCGAAACAGACACGGACATGTTCCTTATCATTCGCTCCCTCTGTCCTCTACCAGCTGAAGACTTCCAACGTTGATTTTCCTTTCTCCTTTGAAAAATTTAGCACCCACCCATCCAACTGTACTAACCACATGACTTTGTCTAGATGTTCTCATTCCAAAGGGAGCCAACACAATTCCCCATGCCTTGGAGAAAGTGGGAAACTTAGAGTGACAGAGGAGGAACCTGAAGTTTCCCCCTGGGAAACTTTCTTGGGCCAGTGACGAATAAGAAGTGACAAAGGTAGCAAGCAGAAGAAGGGAGCAGGAGGAGCGCCAGCATTCCATGCCTTCCCGCGGAGCCACAATATCCCTCCAAGTGAGCCCAGAGCTGACAGAACGGCTCTGGGAAGGAAGCAAGGAGTGGAACCTGTCCTCCTGCCTGACCTGGTAAACCACTTGGTTCTCATGACCTTCCCATCCTTGTACCAGTGCCTTTCAGCAATTCTGTGCGAGAAGCCAGTTCAGAAACACAAGACGCCATCAGTCCAAAGGGTAATCCCTGATGATGCGTACATGGCCTTGAATAGTCCAACATGAACTGGGCCTCGGGGTTCTAATTGATCTGTGGGTATGCGATTGATTTTTATTTATCTTTCTTTAAAAGCTACCCTGAATTGCTTTGGAATTTGAAATAATGCCCTCAAAGAATTACTGCAACATCTGAAACTATTGCCCGACCTGTGTGTTTCCAACTTAGTTTATTTCTCCTGAATGCTTTGATTTGTTTCTATTGTTTTTTTTCTTATCGAGCATCTAACATTCTCTGTGAGTCCTTGGCTTTCCGTTAATGTTTGATCGTCTAGTCTGGGTGGTACTGCTTGAGGAAGCTAAAGATAAAAACTAATGATAACGATGGTATCTAATACTTAGATAATGATCAGTGCATTATAAGTGAATAGGACTCTTCCAGGTATTTCACGTGTATTCATTCATGCCCTCCTCACCACCATCTTATGAGGTAAGTGCTCCTGTTGGACCCATTTTACAGATGAGGAAACTGAGGCCCAGAAAGATAAGACTTTTGCCAGGTTCACACAGCTAGCACGTGGCAGAAACAAGATATGAAACCAAGATATGGCTCCCAGAACTCTGCCTTTCATCACTGTGAACCACCACGTGTGTCTTTCTGCACGCCTGACTGGGATGGCCAGGAATGACATTGTTCTTTTTTTAACCGTGAAAAATAAAGTGCAAGCTCTTCATTTGTTTTACCTTTAACCCTTCTGTTTTTCCCTCCCAAACTCTCAGACGACGGAAATGCTTAAAGCAAACTAAGGTAGTGTGAGACCACACCATGTAAGTGTGAGCATGGCTCCTTGTGGGTCCAGCTGTTGTGTTGTGCGCTTCTGCCTACTGCCCCCGCATGTTTTCTCCGCTGCTCTCCGCTGACTCCCGCTTTCGCCGCTTGGCGCTTGGGCCGCATGAACCGTCACTTTTAAGCCATAGATCTGCCTCGTTCCTGATTTTATATTTGTGCTTCTCTCTCCCACAATCCCCGGCACCTGGGCAAGAGCCAGAGCGCGTGCAGCTGTCAGCCTGGCACCTGCCTGGGAAGGAGCCGGGGACTCCTGGGGAATTTGTTTGGTCATTGTTCTCCGACAATGAGCCCTTAGATTGTCAGCTTTTAGGATTCTAGGCATGCGTCCACCTTTTTGCGGTGACACCTGGCTTCACAGCGTGGAAACATCTGTGGGCTTCTTCACGCTGGTCGTGGTCACCGATCGCACGCCTTAACTGTGCAGTGTCCTTCTGGGGCCACCAGCCTAAACAGATTATGGTTCTGTGAGTCTTTGTAGGAAGGAATGCTGTGTGAAAATAAATGCCATCATACCCTGTGGCAGGGCTAAACGGAGCCATGGAGAGAAGTAGTAACCTTCTCGTTTATGTATTATTTCTCTCTCTACATATGTATATGATGGGCACACATACCCATATTAAACATGAGATCATAAAGGAGAAAGGACATGGTTTGTAAGCCAAATAATGGGCTCTATTGGCCCTTCATTCACACAATGGTGTTTTGGTGTTCCCTGAATCCACATAAGCTATATTTCCACTTTGAGTAAATGGAATATGTGAAAAGTTAGACTTACAGAATAAATAAGTTGTGGAGGAGGAGTTTGTGCCTGAAAAAAAGAATATCTGGAACATTTAAAATATGACCCTGTCTTGCTGTACAGCCGTCCCCACCTGCCAACAATCTCAGGGCTAGATCTGCTTGTTCTCAGTCTCACTGAAGTTTCAAGTGTGTGTTCAGTGGGCATTAGTAAGGAGGAAACTTTCCAACTCAGTTGTCAGAGATGACAAGAACTTAAAATTGAAGGGGCTCTCATGAGATATGTCCCCTCGGTGTTGAGACCCAACCCACCATTTAGATGTGCACAGAATTCTGGAGCTGACAGGATCTTAGAGATGATGCGTCCATCATTCCAAACCCCTTAATTCGCAGAAGATGACTGGGAGGAAAAGTAACTTGCCCAGGATGACAGGGCAGAGACTGGATTAAAACTCAGTCATCCTCTTTTCATTGAAGCATCTCACCAGTGTATCATCCCAACTCATTTCTCACTGGGAGAGAACCCCCTGCACAGCCAAAGAGCTTTTCTTTTTAAAAGAAAATGAAAGTGAAGGAGCCTACATCCCAAGAAAAGACTCTGGTCCCAGTCCGGGCTGTGCCATAAATATCTGGGTGCCTCTCTGGACCTCAGGCTCCTCACCTGTAAAAAAAGTATGAGAACAGCTGGTTTCGGTAAGTATATAATGCTGACTTTGCTATGAACCTCCGGCTGCTTTCATTCGGGTCCTCCCAGCAACATTCATTCCCACTACAGAATTTTGAAGAAAGTTATATTCGGGCTGTACAAACCCGAGAAAGAGCCCCATGAGTCTCTTGTTACCAACCGAAGGGGGACAAAGGCAGGAGGGAGAAGGCGCAGGTGAGAAGCAGGCAGCCTGCCCTCCTTACGCGGTCCCCTGAAACCGAGGGAGACACAGCGAACTCCAGACTTGGTTGTCTCCATTTCTGCAGTTTGGGGCTAGCTAGCTGATGTCTACTTTTCTCCATCACAAGATGTCAGGCCCAGTACGTGAACAAGGTTACATTTTCTTTTCCCAGTGTATTGCTTACTGAGTTAATGGGGCCAGGGGAGTCTCTGAGGCAATCCAAGACTAACTGAAAAGCCAAGAGAGGCCCGCAGATGCCACCTTCAGCAAAGTTTTGAGATACACCCCTTGTTCCCATCAAACTATAGAAATGCAGATAGGAACCAAATACTCAGTGTCATTTTAACAGGGCTTGCTTTTTCCATGGAAAATCCATGGCATTTTTATGATGAATCTTTTTTACATAGCAAAGAATCGCCATGTGATTTAACAATTTGGCCCATTTTGGCTCCTGTATATCAAGTGTAGCTTAACGTGCATCTTTTTTCAAAGTAGCCCATCTGGTCTGCCGCCGTCTTCCTTGGATCTGCCCCTGATTCAAAGCTGGGTGGGAAGAGCAGGTCGGGATGTGGCAAGGAGTGGGGGAATCACAGAGGTGGGTAATTGCCTGCAAACTTCTTAGGTTCTAATGCTGCTGGACAAAATGTAGCCCCAGCAAAAAAGCTGTGACTTTGGTGGATTGGGGACTTCAGAGGGCAAATCTGGCTGAAAACCAGGTCATGTTAGAGGACTCTTAGAGCTGCATTTGTGTGGTACCTCATACTGGATTGAAAAAATGTCGCTCCACCAGGTCCTTTGGAGGGAGCTGCTGTTGAAAATGATGCGAAGGGCCTGCAGGCCCCTTCCTGGCAACCATCATTGCGCTGGTATTCACAGCCCTTCTCCAGGGACAACCATTAGCACAGTTTGAAGAGGAAGACAGCCTCCTTGGGCAGCCATGCAAGACCAGTTGTCCCACTGAGGATCCTGGACAGGCAGGCAGAGGTGGTGGGCTCCTCATGTTACTTTTGCCTTTGCTGGAGAATACAGGGGGCTGTGGGATAAGCACTTTCCCCAGCTTCTTCCAGGTCCTTCCTGGCCCTTCCTAAGATAATCATTGTCCTGCTGAGACCTCTAGTGGCCGTGTTGGTAGCTGCATGCATCTGAGCAAGTGGGGAGGAACCTCGCGCTCACTGTGGGCTGCCCTCTATACCACGGTGTCCTTGGGGGTGGGTGGAGGCCTCAGCCTGAAACACTTTCTGTACGGGGAATAAAGGGAGCATCATGGCCTGAGAACCCTGAAACATCAGCCCGGAGGCCTGGTGGCCTGTCCCGTGAACATGTCCAGCAGGCTCCTAGCCATGTGATGAGAACTCAGCTTGCTTTGGTGCCGTGGTGATTCCAGCTTAATTGTGGGACCTACCGGAAGTGCAGGTTTGGCCAATCCTTCACGGCTGGCCCTAGAACAGACTCGTAACTCCACTTTTACCTGAAACCAAGCCAAGCTCCTAAGAGTCTGAAAAGCCAGCCACCAGACAGAAGCCTGACAAACACACCAGCCTACATTTGCTCCCTGAGGGCTTTGGGTAGACCAGCCTGGCTTGGGGGCCAGGCAGCCCTGCTCAGTCTCCCCAGACACTTACCTCCCAGGGCGACAGAAAACAAGCCCTCCACCACCACCGCCTCCCACACTCTGATCCTAGGTTACGCCCTGACGGGACACAAAACTAAATGGTTGTAATTGTTGTAACCCAGTGGTGTTATCAAGGTGTGGTCCCGGACCAGCAGCATCAGGATCACTTAGGGACTTAAAGAAAGTCAGACTCCCAGGCCCTGCCCCAGCCCCGCTGAATCAGAAACTCAGGGAACGGGGCCCAACCGTCTCCAGGTGGTCCTGAGGCCGCCTCCGTGGTTTGAGAACCACATCCAGCATTGATTCACAAATGTCAATAGATGCATGATTACAAACTCTCAGCCTATTTAAAATGTGGATTCTGACCCCTCCCCCACAGGGAGTTAGTAGCTCTGAAGTCGGGGATGCAGAAAGCTGATTTTGAAACCATTCTTCCATGTAATTCTGCTGTGGACGATCCACAGACCACCATTTTGAGAACTTCTGCTCTAGAACAAGCAGGACCATCTTCTCTAGCACAGCTTAGCTCCCTCTTCTGAATTAGAGATAAATACTGTTTTCACATCTTGCTGGTCATGAAAGAGATCTCAGTAAGTATGTCAGAATACTCCAGGTCTTTCATGTTGTCACAGACTCGCTTTTGCTGTAGCCGTGAGGAGAATCTTGGTGGAGTCTGTATCATAAGCCGAAAGTGAGCTCTTTCTCTGGAATGTGATGTTAATTACTAAGAGACCAGGAAGAAGAGGAAGCCTGTGGCTTCTTAGGAGTCTGGATCTCTGCGGTGGCATGCCAGCCTTGACCAAGAAGCTGTCTCTAGGCTGTGAGCCTATCAAGTAGTGAGTTGTCTTTCTTCTCTTTCTTGAACAACAAGAGAGTTAATGGTGCTTTCCCGATAGGACCCAAGAGGCTAGTCATTCTACCATCATCAGGAAGAAAAGGTTTTCAAAACCTGAGGCTGTGAGTATCCTTGGCTTGTGTGGCCTCTGCACTGATCACCCTGGACACGTAGAATTAATTTCCGTGAAGATTCTCATGACTGAAATGTCCCAGCTCTCCTCAACACAACTCTGGGCCCTGCTGGGAACTCCAGAAAGGCTTTGCCATTATTCTCTGTGCCATGTCACACTCGTATTTCACCCCCCAGCACCGTTCCCTCCAGAGCACCCACACCTTCCCAGGGCATTCATTCTTCGGGAAGCACTGAGAAGACTAACATGCCGACTCACACTTCCCAGGATGTGCTGAGCCACGCAGGAGGCTTGGAGCTGACACTCCTGGTCACTCGTTCTCATGGTCATTGTCTGACACCAGCATGCATGGATGTTGTCTGCTGGGGGCAACAGCTTGATCAGGTCAAGCTTCTGTTCTTTCCAGGATGTCAGTAGAGCAGGCAAAGCACTGGCTCCCTTCCTTCATTCCCACCTTCCTTCCGTCTTCTTCCCCTTATCCATCCTCCTGTGCTCCCTTTCCCCTATTTTCTGTGCTTCTGTGACTTTCTGCAGCTTTTTCCCTCCTTTTCTCTCCATTCTTCTTGTTGGGCCTCCCTCACTCCTGGAAAGCAGGCACCCATCCCACCCAGGAGCTCCAGGGCCTCACCAGCGGGAACTGCTGGAGCCAGGCCCACCCCGCCGGGCAGGGACTGCTGCCTTTCCTGACTGTAAAAGCATAATTAAAAGATTTCCCATCTGTCCTCACAGAGGGGGAGATAAGGAAGCAAGAAAGAGAAGAGCTGCAAAGGGCCAAGGAACAAATCCACTCTTCAGAGAGATGTTTGTGGGTCATCCGAGACCCTGTTGGGAGCGGGAAATGGGCAGGACTGGCCTTGACTCTCTTCTGGCTCGTTTGCTCTTTGCTCCCACACACAGGGTCAGCTCTAAGAGTGCACGACCAACCAGTGTCGTCCCATAGGGTCCTAAGCTCAGAAGGGCCCCACGCTTGGGGTTCAATACTGTGCAGCCCCAGGCTTAAAACTGCGTTTTGTAAGTGAAATCTGATGAGGTAGTGGAAGTTTGGAGCACGCAAGGGGGTGGGGAGGCTCAGAGAATGCTTATGGGGCCCTGCTTCCTGCTGCCACACCCATCAGATGTCCCCAGCTGGAGGGGGAGGGGCATTTCTCCGCCCGATTTCCTGTCCCCTGGAACCTGGGCCTGCCCAGCCTCCCCTCCTTGGGCCTGCCCAGTGACCGCTGCCACCTTCTGCCCCAGGAAGGGCCTGGGCACAGGTGGGGAAGATCCTGGTTGGTTGCACCTGTCCCGCAGCATCTTGGGGCAGGGCATGGCAGTGGCTACCGGGCCCGGAATGGTGGTGCTGCGTCTGTCTGGTGGACATCCGGCAGGAGGCTGCAACTCAGTAAGGGATGGACCTACTGCCCGTGCCTCATCCAGTTACTGAGTCCAAAGATTGCAGTACCCTGGGGGGTAACCTATCACCATTGGTTGGGGATACCACGGGTGGGAAGGGGAGATTCCCCAGGACCTGCTTCAAGCCAGGGAACAATGCGTCAGTCCATCAGCGGATGGGAGGAGTGATGCCAGCAGCCATCAGGCCTG
This sequence comes from Ailuropoda melanoleuca, assembly GCF_002007445.2. Classification (NCBI taxonomy): domain Eukaryota; kingdom Metazoa; phylum Chordata; class Mammalia; order Carnivora; family Ursidae; genus Ailuropoda; species Ailuropoda melanoleuca. The sequence continues at coordinate 127,044,761 of NC_048218.1, read as the reverse complement.
AGTGGGCACAGAGGGCAAGGGCTCCCAGCATGTGTGACATGCTCCTAGCCAGCTCTCTCGAACCCGCTCCATACCTGGGGGAACCCACTCTTCCCAACCCTCCCGAATCCGTGTTGGTATTTTCCAGCCAGTTCAAGGCATCCTCCAGAGACAAAAGACAAATTGCGTGATCTCAGGGATTGCACAAATGAGCTAAATGCTCTGACATTTACATTTACGTTTAAAATTAGCATGGCACAATGTAATGATAAAATTCATGTTAACAATTAGAAGTTTTAACTTTATTTACCTAGAAGGATATTAAATAGCAAGTAAAGAGATGCCCGGGTGGCTCAGTTGGCTAAGTGTTTGCCTTTGGCTCAGGTCATGATCCCAGAGTCCCGCTCCTTGCTCAGCAGGGAGCCTGCTTCTCCCTCTCCCTCTGCCACTCCCCCTGCTTGTTCTCTTTCCTTCTCTCTCTCTAATAAATAAATAAAATCTTTTTTTAAAATGTAGTTTCGCACACTCAACGCAAACATCTGCACTTCCAGCATATTGCAAATGACTTAGGTCATTTATCACCCTCCTGTCTGAAGTCTGGCGCCTCATGATAATAAGCTTGTAGCTTCTCATAGCTACAAGAGAGAGTAGAGCAACTTGGCCCTTCCTTCCAGGTTAAGAAAACTTTATCTGAACTGAGGTTACTGTGGCTTATAAATTCCTCATAATGACTCTCCACCGACTGGTAATGTATCCACCCAAACACACCTTTCTCTGCACTCTTGTGAACCTCCGTAAGCTCTTTAGGCAGGCGTGGGAAGCTTAATGTATTTCCTATGAAATTGTACCATTCTCCTTGATCAGCTTATCCCAGCTTTGCAAATTGAAAAAAAAAAATCATTCCTGGCATCAACAACCTGTTACATTGGTTCTGATTAATAATTGAATCTTAAGACCCGTTCAAGGCGACATTCCACAACAACAGATTAGGAGGGGAGGGGAGAGGAGTGCCAGGTAGCACCTCCGTGATGGAACAGACTCATGACCTCAGACGGAGGTTAAATGCGGAGTCCAGATTCCAGGAGAGTTTAATTCCTTAGAAAAATCATGGAAATACACAGACACTTCTCTCCTCCTGACTGAGGGTGTAGCATTTATTTCCTAGCAATCGACTTTGGAGGCTTATCTAGGGGCATTCTTCTTGGACTTGGAGTGTGCTGTGAGTCATATTCTTGTGGTTCACGTTAGGATCTCTTAGATTTTGAATTATTTATAATGGCGCTGTAGAATATGTCTTCCTTCATCCTGAAGGAGAAGATACAGTGCTCCTGAAATGTCAGACCGAGAAACAGGTTCCTAGCTTTACAATCCAAGAGCATAGCCCTTGTGGGTGATTTCCAGGCACAGAGTGTGTCCAAATGACCTTAGATCTTCATGCCAAATCCCTTAAGCTTGTCTATACTTGCTCAACCCCATATTCTCCCAGCCCAGTCTATGACTGAAGGTAATTTCAATCCTATTCTTCTTTTACCCATTGAAGAAAAAAGAAGGACACCTCAAAGTAAAAGAAAAAACAGAGTCCTGCTTTTAGATGAGCACCCACCACATTTTTAAGTCACCGCTAGATTTTCTCGACAGAGACCTTTAGGCTGCCCTAAAGTGTGGCATCAACTACCTGGGGGACTGGTTTAAAATGCTGGAGACCACATTCTTCCCAGATCTTCAGATTCTCACTCTCTGGGGATTTTTGACTTAACCCAGAAACTCGTATGTGGTAAAATTTGAGAACCACGGACCTCCACTTTCATTGATTTCAGTGAATTGTTGTGTTCTCAAAAGATAAGGGTCCAGCAATTCTGTTGCATACATGGGAATCTTTAAATCACTTGCTTAGTAAGACTAATTTGTGTGTTTTGCAATTCCCAGAGGTTGAGAGCAAATGTCTTTCAACATTCATCCTTTCAGTAAGCAGGTTTTGAGGATATACTATGACCTGGGCACCTGCCCAAGGTTCTGTACATTAACTGACCTTCAGAGGCCTATGAGCATGTTTGGTATATTTAGGAAAACCCCAGGCTACAAGACTGGGATGAGAAGTGAATCCCAGGCTTAGGGGAAAAGGGAATCCTGACAGCAAAGAGACTCCCAACTCCCTTGCATGATCGTGATTCTGTTGCATGCCAGGGGCTTTGTCTCTTTTGTCTCATTTCATCCTCACGATGATCTGTGAAGGAGGTATGAATATATTGTCCCCGTTTTACAGATAACGATACTATAGCTCAGTGAGGCTCTTCAACTAGAAAGCAGGGATTCCCTCCCAGCAGCCTGCTTCTAGAATGCCGGCTCTTATTCAACACCATTCCAGCTGTCAGAGTAGTGTTCCTTTCCCTAATAAGGCAGAACCCAGGAGGTGATGCTATCAGATGTGAATATTTTATACCACCATGTGGCCAGCTCATTTCTAGTCCACTGGTGATTCCTTCTGTATTAAGTCCATGAAACAGGCGTGGACGCCAGGCTCTGGGGATGCAGGACAAATAGATGTGTGCTTCAAGAGGCTCCCAATTACCAAATCACTCCATCCCATAGAAAGTCTAGAATTAGAACTGAGAACCCCCAAAGTCCTTAAGCAATCTTGAGGCCATTCAGCTGCCTGGCCTCCTTTCTCAAACGCTCCTAGGAGAGGTAGCTGCACCTCCCTCGCATTATTGTGATGTCAGAATAACTTTGCCAGTTGGGCTGTTCTTACTCGAGCAAAACCACTCCTGGGGACAGTAAATTTGGAACTGAATCTTCTTTGTCGTGCCATCTGAAGAATTCTAATGTTTTAACACCTTTCAACGTGTGAGATTCAGTCTTTTTATTCTTTCTGACTGCTGGTAAAAATTTTCTGGGCTCCCAATCCTGGCCCCCTCCACGTCATGCCTAATAACAAAGCTGTGCATTAGAACAGCAGAGAGGTTTCTAGCTGAAGGTTCTGCAGGGGAGAAACAGGGTTTCTCTCGTGTGGTTCACAGTCGTTACTATGTAGCAGCTTCTGTGACAGGTAAAATCTAGTTGAAAGAAGTTGGTAAATTCGAGCTGGGTCCCAGGCTACCTCCTGCTATGAAGGCTGAATCCAATCCAGGCTGTCTCACTGTCAGTATGAAAACTGTAAGATCTCATCCTGAAGCTCTTGTAGGCTTGCCCTGAAAGCTAGCATTGCAGACCTCTTTTCACCCAAACTAATCAATCTGTAAGAATTTTCCTCAGCCCCTTTGACATTACAAATGTTACCAGTAGCCCAGTACTACAGGGGGCTTCCTGGGGGCTCCCCTACAGCCTGTGAGACCCAAGACAGGCTCAGATCTTACAGCACACACAACTCACAGGCCTCCCTGCCTGTCCCAGTTGGGTCCCCAAGCAGAGCTATCTCCAGAGACCCCCTCCCAAATATAAGTGGACAGAGCGTGTGTCTCGCTCTGCCGGGCTCAGACTTTGTCAGCACCCCAAGCTGCTTCCCCCCACCTTGAGAACCTTCAGGATTACCACCAACATCCTGTCTGCTTTCTCCACCTGCACTCCTAAGTAGCCGAGCAGAGCCGGAGAGAGCCCCCGAACATGGTTCTGCCTCCACTGCCCCCCCCCCACAGCTAACCTCGGCTGAGCATTCCTCCCCACCCAGCTCCTCCTTCCCTCATTCCTCGCTGGTCTGCATGCCTCCCTTCCACAGGGGACTCCAGACCTTCTCCTCTTTGCTCCAGCCTGCAACACTCCTCCACCCTCGGTGGGCCCCACCAGTCTCCGTGCCAAGATGAAGCTCAGCCAGTGACAGCTTCAGATTTCTTCTTGTCCACATCAAATCTTTTCTTTATCATCACACTTTTTTTAATTCCTTCATCTCTGGTGTCTTTCCTTTTTCTGCCCCAGAGGCTAATCCCCATCCCCCTACCCAGCTACTGGGAGCCACCTTTCTGCTTTCTGTCTCTATGATTTTTTTTAATCACTTTATTTTATTTTGTTTTTTTTTTCATCATGATAAGTGTACTTTTTAATCCCTATTTTCCCCAGCCCCTACCCACCTTACCTCTGGTAACCATCAGTTGGTTCTTTGTAGTTAAGAGTCTGTTTCCTGGGGGCGCCTGGGTGGCTCAGTCGTTAAGTGTCTGCCTTTGGTTCAGGGCATGATCCTGGCGTTATGGGATCGAGCCCCACATCAGGCTCCTCCGCTATGAGCCTGCTTCTTCCTCTCCCACTCCCCCTGCTTGTGTTCCCTCTCTTGCTGGCTGTCTCTATCTCTGTCAAGTAAATAAATAAAATCTTTAAAAAAAAAAAAAAAAAGGAAAGAAAGAAAGAAAAAAAGAGTCTGTTTCTTGGTTTCTCTCTCTCTCTTTTCTTTGCTTTTTTGTTTTGATTCTTAAATTCCACATGAGTGAGATCAAACTATTTGTCTTTTTCTGACTTATTTCACCCAGCATCATTCTTTCTAGCTCTATCCATGTTGTTGCAAATGGCAAGACTTCATTCTTTTTTGTGGCTGAATAATATTCCATTATATATATGAAATATATACCACCTCTTCTTTATCCACTCATCTTTCAGCGGACATTTGGACTGCCTCCATAGTTTAGCTACTGTAAATAATGCTACAATAAGCATAGGGGTGCATGTATCCCTTTGAATTAGTGTTTTGGTATTTTAGGGGTAAATACCCAATAGTGTGATTGGTGGATGATGAGGCAGTTTTATTTTTAACTTTTTGGGAAACCCCATACCGTTTTCCACAGCAGCCTTACCAATTTGCATTCTTCCCAACAGTACACGAGGGCTCTTTTTTCTCTCCATCCTCTCCAGCACTTGTTGTTTCATGTGTTTTAGATTTCAGCTGTTCTGATAGGTGTATGGTGATATCTTGTTGTAGTTTTGATTTGCATTTCCCTGATGATGAGGAATGTTGAACATCGTTTCATGTGCCTGTTGGCTATCAGTATGTCGTCTTTGGAGAAATGTCTGTCCATGTCTTCTGCCCATTTTTGATTGGGTTATTTGTTTTGGGGGTATTGTGATATATCAGTTCTTTCTATATTTTGGATACTAACACTTTACTGGATATATGGCAAGTATCTTCTCCCATTTAGTAGGTTGTCTTTTAGTTTTGTTGGTTGTTTCCTGTGCAGAAACATTTTATTTTGATGTAGTCCCAATACTTAATTTTTGCTTTTATTTCCCTTGCCTCAGGAGACTTATCTAGAAAAATGTTGCTGTGGCCAATATCAGAAAATTCTTATGGTTTCATGTCTCACATTTAGATCTTTAATACATTCTGAGTTTCTTTTTGTGTACAGTGAAAGAAAAGGGTCCAGTCTCATTCTTTTGCGTGTCTCTGACCTTTGTGTTCTGTCATCTTTCTCCTCTACAGTATCCATTTCCCCTGTTCTACTTCTCACGCATGCCCACATTTCAGTGGCTCCCAAATCGAAATCTCCAGTCTTTATTTTTATAGATTTAAATTCTAATACTAATATGTAATAATGTGATAATAGTAAAATAATTAAAATCCGTAATTTCTATTTGCATGATACATGTGACTAAGCTGTCCTGCTAGGACCTCCAGTTGGCAGACCTTAGGGCTTGACCTCAACCCCATCCTGTTTGACATTCTCAACCATGACCCAGATGGGGATATGAGTTTATCAAATTTGTAAAGGACACAAAGCTGTGCAGGGTATTACATAGCTGGATAATAGAATATGGATCCAAAAGATTGTAACAGGTTGACTCTAACAGAATGAAATTTAACAACAGTCAATGTCAAGACTTGACCATCGGTTGAAACACCCAGCCACATAAAGAGGTCATAAGTCAGGAGCTATATAGGGGAAAGGCACAAGGGATTTTGTTAAATGGCAAGGTCTTTGGGCACCAATACTGTGAAAAACAAATGGAATCTTGGGCTATAGAAGATAAAATATCTACTGCAAGGGAAGGAATTGTCCTGAAGTGAACAGTACTCAATTCAGGTCCCTCCACAGTGCTGATTTCAGCTCTGGACACCACACTCAAAGCAGGGCTATAAGAAACTTGGTGGGCATTCAGAACCGAACAACTGCACCATGATGGTAGATGGGTCCTAGGGCCATGTCCTAAGGGCTCTCCAGAAGAGAGATTAGACTGGCTTTCTGTAACCCCATGTTACATCACACCAATAGGAGGCACTGCAGGACACTGAGCAGAGGCCTTTGGTTGGGGGATCACTCACCAAGTCTCAGAGCTACAGAGCATGGAAGGGACCTTCTGGGGAGTTAGTGGGTAACCAGGGGAGGTTTCCAAGTTCAGTGGATGTGGACACGGCAATTCCAGCCTCCTCTCTTCAAATCGCTGCTGCCACTGAGATCCTTGGTTATGGGTACCTGCCTAGCCCTGAACTCTCCAACTTTTTAGAGTTGGAAAGTCACTATTCATCCTTAGAGCCACAGGGAAAAGCATTTGGAAATTTAAGATTTTTTTTTTAAATCAGAAAACTTAAAATACAGGAGAACTTCCTTGACCCTTGATAGGATATCTAGTAGTAAGTCACGGCAAACATCGTTCTTAATTGTGAAACATTAGACATCCTTCCTTTAAAGTCAGGAGCAAGAGAAGATGTCTCCACCACTACTACCATTAGAACATTATGTGGGAGGCCCTGGCTAGAAGGATAAGGCAAAAGAATAAATAAGAGATATAGGATTGCACAAGAAGTAACAAAATTTCATTACACACGGAAGGTATGATTGTCTTTATATAAAATTTAAGAAAATCCGGCAAACTGCTGGAATCAATAAGATGGTTCAGCAGTATTTCTTGATCATATAATCAATATGCAAAAATCAATAGTGCCTACCAGAAACAATCAGTCAAACTATAAATGCCTTAAATATCCTATTTACAGTAACAAAGAAGACTACAAAGTAGCTCATGTGCTCTGGATTTTTAGGAAAATATTATAAGACTTTATTGAAGGACATAAAAGGAAGTCTAAGTAAATGTTCATAAATGGAAAGTTTGAGAATCTTAAGTATGTCAATTCTCCCTAAATTGTGAGTCTGTAAATACAATTTTATTCCAATCAAAATCCCTATAGGGTTGTCTCAGAACTTGGCAAGCTGATCCTATATTGATAAAAAAAAGAATGAAGGACCAAGAATGGTTAAAACATTTTTGCATCTGGATAGACAAAAAAAACTGATAGGCAAAAACCCAGAACAGACATATTTAGAGGTATATACCTGGTATATGACATAAGTGGCATTACAAATCTGTGAAAAGGGGGTAAACTTTTTAATTATTGGTAATGAACAGTGGCTGTCCAAATGGAGAAAGAAAAGTTTAATCATATGCCTACTTCATACGCATGAAAGTAAATTTTATATGAATTAAATACCTATAGAAAGAGCAAAACTTTAAAACTTCTAGAAGAATATTTAGACTATTGTTATGCCCACAACATAAATACATACATAGTCCATGTGTGCATATGTATATATTTTTTTCTTAACAAAACGTAAAAGCACTAACCATAAAGGAATTGCATGGTAGATTTAACCACATTAAAAGTTTAAATTTCCGGCTGGCTCAGTTGGTAGAACACACAACCCTTGATCTCAGGGTCGTGAGTTCAAGGCCCAGGTTGGGCAAAGAACTCACCCCAAAAAAAGAAAAATTAAATTTCTACATAAATACAATGAATAGGAAACTCACAGAAGAGGAAATGTCATGGCCAATGAAGATATTCAAACTAGGTTTTCAGGACACTTAAGACTTGCCTAATGCAGGGAGGCTTGGTTATTAAATAATCCGGTGCTGAATAAGGACTCTCTGTGGTGTGGTTACTCACAGCATCGTATTTGTTATAGCTCCGAGTACCAACTAATCATTTGCTATGTCTTTGTCCAAGGCAAATCAAGCATTTTTACCACTAATAAGGGAAGCTCATAACATCCTGGGGGTTCACTGTATATGCACAGCGCTAAAAAGAAATCTAGGTTTCTGGGGCCAGTCCTCCAGAGGCAACCCCAGGAATGGACCCTGAAGGGTCTACCCCCCAGCCCTCCCACACCACCCCTATCTTTTTGCAGTTTCTTTGCAAAAGCATCTGGGTTTTCCCACTACACTCTCCAAGAAGGAACAATACGGAACCAGTCTACCTTAATGGCAGCTATACGTAATGGATTAAAAGTATTGGAATGTATATTTTATCCCCTAGGACATAAATTACATAAGAAATTCCAAGCTCTGGCAGTGAATGTCCCTCTGTCCTGGCACGTCTCTTTGTTCATGCTAACAACCAGAAAAATCAAATCAAATATCCAGATAAACCGATGTCTCCTGTCTCCAGATTTGGTAGGACACAGAAAGCGTACTAAGAATCCAGCCTGAAGTAGACAGAAAAATTTAATCTTCTTTGATTTTTTTTCCCTGGAATGTTTTTATCAGTACAATTACCAGAGGCAGTGCCATCCCTGACTTCCCCTGACAATCTTATGCTTTCCACTGTCACATACAATTAGGTGCTATTTATCGTTAGAAAAAAAAAAAAAGTAAAAAAGATGATAGGATACAGCAGGTGAATTCTCCATCTCAGCATTGATAAAGGCTTTATCTTAATATAATAGAACCCAGATGTTTTGTAATTTATATTAATTGTATTAGATTGTGTTTTAGTGTGGAAGGAGAAGAAAGAGGGGGTAAACAAATACAGCATCAAAAACACTCTACCCACCTAAGAGAACAGGTGGAAAGGGCATAGGACAGATCTGGGTTTGATACCCACAGCTTAGAATTTATCCAACTTTGGAAAATGTATTGAACCCTATCTTTTTTTCTCCACTGTAAAATGAGCAAGCATATCTACCTCAAGGAGGTTTTGTGAGGGTTGAGGCTTCGAGGTAGGGGTGGGCGTGGAGGGACACAACCAGACCTCACCTGGCGCCCTCCATGAGGGTCGTTTAGGAGAGTTTAACGAAGCAACTATTTACAAAGGTGTGGGCAGGGCTAAGGAGAGCAGAGGGATGATGAGGCTTCCCTGGGTTAGCACCAGAGGGAGCCATCACCAGAGTGGTGACCAAAAGCTGGAGAGAAGTGTAGCTTCAGCTCGCTCTGCACCTGGCTGTGGGAGGGGACCTGCACAGGTGCTGTGGCCCTCAGTAGAGCAACGCAGCCCCCAGCTTGTGGCCCCAAGCAGGGAAGGCACCCCAATCTCCTTCTGCTTCCATCCCCCAGCCTCTTTGCTGGTGGTTCCTATGGCTGAAGCCTGAGGGCCACAGAGTCCAGCCAGTGCAGTCTAGACAGGCCACCTCCTAGAACACAGAGCAGGGTAGAGGAGGACGGGGAACGGAGCTGGAGGGACAACCAGAAAATATCAAGCAGAGTGCTTCACAGATTGAAGTCTCCTTCCTCACTCCCCCCTAGGCGCATTTGGCTCATCAAACAATGCTGGTCTGTCAATTGGAAATTTAGCCACTCCTACATCTTTTCAAAAAGGCTCCACTCAAAAGGCATTCATTATTTTTTTTTATTTGATCCCCATAGCATTTTATTAGGTAAATGGGGCAAGTAGTATTTTACTGAAGCTTGAGGTTAATGGCTCTTCAAAGACCATAGACGGTCCAAGGCTATAACCCAGATTCATGAGACTTGTGGGAGGCTGCCGAGACACAGATTATAACCGCTGACAAAGGTTATTTGATGCTGAACGCTTTGAGTAAACTAATGGACCCTAAACATTACCATCAGCCAGCCAGCCACTTCCACGGGGGAGAAAGTTGTACGTCCAAAAAAGGATTTGACTCCAGCATAAAGTATCAAAGTGTGCGTGTAGCGTATGTGCATTTATCGATCTATATATTACTTATAAGGAAGAATATATATACAACAAAAGATACAAATACTGGTTTTGTTGATGATTTTATTTTTAAGTAAGCTCTACGCCCAAAGGGGGCTTGAACTCACAACCCTGAGATCAAGAGTTGCATGCTCCACCGACAGAGACAGCCAGCTGCCCCCAATATCTATATTGTTAGTAAAAGGGAATGAGAAAATCAGAACCAAGGAAAGGAGCACAGTTCAATGTGCTAATCATAAGAGTTACTCTGGGGGCCCCTTGGTGGCTGTCGGTTGGGCACCTGTCTCTTGGTTCAGGTCATGATCTCAGGGTCATGCCGCTCCGGGCTCCGGGCTCCGCGTGGAGTCTGCTTGAGATTCTCTCCCTCTGACCCTCCCCCCCAACACACACCTCAAATAAATCAATAAATAAATCTAAAAATAAATAAATAAAAGTTACTCGGGTTGTTGTGGCCAAGCCTCAGATTCAGTTCTGAGTTTCTTGGGATCAGTAAATTAAACAATTCTCATTCTCAGAAAAGCAATACACTATTTTCTCAGGGGGAGAAAGTGGGGGTGGGTGTTCCCAGAAATGAAGTCTATAATAAACTTCCTTTCACATAAGACATTGAGTGACATAATGCACAGTATCCTTAACAACAGGTTTATAATTAATAAAAACTAGTGTTTTCCGTGGCTCTATCTTGAAATCAAGGCATAACATTTTTTAAAAATTTTTCATTTTTAAGTGACCCATACACCAACGTGGGGCTCAAACCCACAGCCCTGAGATCAAGGGTCATGTGCTGAACTGACCCAGCCAGCCAGGCCCCTGGGGGGCATCACATTTAAAGTACACACCAGTGGCACCCCTGGGTGGCTCAGTCGTCTAAGCCTCTCACTCTTGATTTCAGCTCAGGTCACGATCTCAGGGTCCTGGCATCGAGCCCCATGTCAGGCTCTGCCCTCAGTGTGGAGTCTGCCTATCCCTCTCCCTCCCTCTGCTTGTTCTTGCTCTCTCTCTCTCAGAGAGATAAATAAAATCTTTAAAAATTTTTTAAAAATAAACTACATGCCAGTGAAGGTGATCCTGGGAGAAGCTGAGGTCATGTCCAAGCATAAACCTCCCTGGTGTTCTAATGTGGTCAGTGGTGACGTCAGCAAACCCAAGGGAGGAGGAGAGGTAGTCCTTCCCTTTGAGATGACCTTGCCTGCAGAGCATTTCCGTTAGGCAGGCTTTTGACTGGCACAGATATCTGGAGGTTGTTCTCTCCATCGAGGTCTGCATTGAGTGTGGGCGAGGGGGGGCGGGGGGGGCTCAGCACTGCCCACTGAGGGAACTCACAGGGTTGGAGGCATAGCGCAGGTGGTAGGGCTGGTGACAGTCTCCCGCAACAGCATTGTGACTTCTCACTCTGCAGGACCTCAGGTCCTGCAGGTGGCAGGTTTGAACTCGCTCCGGCCAGTGACAGGCAGTGCCTGCCTCCCCATCTTCCAGCAGTTTGTTTTCAACTATCAAGGAGGAGAAGGAGACAAACTGACTCCGGGATAGAAAATACTCTCCATATTCACCCCCTTTGAATATAAACCCAATACAACTCCCCAGAAATACCTTACCGCGTGTCAGCTAGAAGAATTGACGCCTCACTTTTGCTGGGAGTTACAGACCAGGGCTAGTTTGTGTCCCCTAACCTCTGAGTTTCAATGCAGATGAGATGAGAATGAACTTCAGAGGTGAACTTGAAAGGAACTAGCATAGGAGCTGTCCCATACGCCACCTCCAAGCACCAGGTACTTTAAAACATTACCCTGATCTTCCTACCTATCTTTCAGGTAACCATGTTATTTTTCAGATAAGAAAACGACATTCTAAGATGAGAGGCAATTGCGTAGGGTCACAGACTGAGAGAGCTGCGTTTGAGCCCAGCTTTCTCTGACCTGAAACGGGGGCTCTTACCACCACTCCCCTCCAGGCAGTGGAAGGCTTGTTACTTGGCCTCTGTGATTGGGAGAAGGGCAGGTCTGGGCTCCCTGGTTACCTGTGCACTCTTGCCTGAATCCCAGGCCCTGAATGGGTACTGGACCCAGTTGTCCCCTCACCCCTGCAAAGCTCAAAGCTACACCCACATCTGAACCTGCCACACCCAGGGTCGGCTTTTCAAGGAGCTTTATCCACACCTCCCATTGGCTCTTAAAACAACCCGGAAGTAGGTAGAACCAGACAAACAATGCTCATTACAGGAGAAGCAGAGAGGTAGAGCTGTCACACACACACACACACACACATACACACACACACAGCCCTGCCCGTGTCAGAGCTGGGAGAAGGGTCCAGCTGCTTGGCCTGCCCAGACCCAGGAGAGTCTGTGAGGAGATGTTGTATAGCCGAGAAACCGAGTGTCTAAGCACCCTTATTATAGCTCAGATGTGGACAGCATAGTCCAATTACCTTGAGCTGGAGTCATTCTCTGTTAACTGCCCTTCATTTTTGGCATACTGGCTTCTCCTAATTAGAGACCTGACCTGCCCAAAAAAGGAATTAAGACTAGAAATGGCTTTGCATTATTGATTCCAGATCACGTTTTTTGTCGTTTTCCTTGACTTCCATTTGACTTATCTCTCTCCATCTTAAAATCCTATAAAGTGAATAATGCCAGAATGATGGGTAGGGGGCTTGATCTTCTGGTTGGAGGCATTTCCATTTATTCCTATGGGTGTATCGAACTGCGTTCTGGTCAAACAAAATTGACTCTCTTGCCTCCATTTTTAATGAGCATCTGTCAACACCTTGTGGTCACTGACCAATTACAAAGGAAGCAGCACAGCTAACACCACTGTATTTGTCTCGGTGACATTGAAGCCACACCAAAATGCAAGTGCTGTGTTTTTAGGATCTTATCTCTTATATTGGCTGCTCTTCAGCTGGGACCTGTGTGGCAAAAGTCGTGGGTTGTGTGGGGGCAGCTTATGGTCAGGATGGCGGTGTGCAGACAAAAAGGTGACTGACATTTACTGAATACCCACTGCATGCTAGACACCTTCCTTCAGTTATCCCTCTAGTTTTCATATAACCCCCCTGGGTAGGAGTTAATGTCCTCATCGTAGAGGTGACAGCACAGACTCAGACATCAGGTGACTGGCTGACTCACACAGTGAGTCACTGGCTGGGTCAGGATTTGAACCCAGTTCTCTCTGATTACAAAGCCTATTTTCTCTTCCTTCTGCCCTGTTCTTCAGTCCATTTCGCCCCTGGGAGAATCAGGCACTGAACTCCATAAAATTGGAATCAGTCATTCACAAAAGGCAAGCAGCCCTGCGGAAGTATCTCGTATTGGGCTGGGCAGTCTCATCCTGCTGCAGACATATGTATTTCTCTGGGGGAAAAGTCTCCATTTTTTAATTTAGTGCTATTCCTCCTCTTGGCCCTACTATTCTTTTTCCCACAATCCCATCTTCATCTGGCCTCCCAGCCTTTGTCATTCTCCTCCTCATTTCCAAAATCATCTCTCAACTCCCCCTTTTTTCTCTTCACTGATTTTTTGCCCAGTCAAGAAATGGGTGGATGGAGTTGCATTTAGCTTCTTACTTGACATGGATTGAATCACATACTCCCTGCCAAAGAGAGGTCGACAAGAAAGCCAGCCGTGAAGTGCAGGTCGCTCCTAGAACAGAGAGAGGAGTTGCTAAGCAGGCCTACAGCGGTCAGGAAAGTTTCCAAGAGTAGTTTCCTCATCCAAGACAACCCACCCTTACCCCGCAGAATCCTGTACAAACAAACAAAACAAAAATCTAACCTCTGCTCTTCAGATGTGTTTACATTTATTCAAGAGAGGTGATATGTGGGGTACCTGGGTGGCTCAGTCAGTTAAGGTCCTGATCTCAGGATTGTGAGTTCAAGCCCTGCATTGGGCTCCACACTGGGTGTGGAGAGAGAGAGAGGTGGTATGTGTCACGTTCAGGATCACAGACCCTGGAGCAGCCAGACTGCCCACAGTAAGATCCCAGCTCCCCCACCTGCTAGCTATAGGACCTCGGACAAGTTACATCATCTCTTCACACTTCTTCTTGCCCATCTGTAAAATGGGGATAATAAGACCGCCTGGCTCTTGGAATTGCTGGGATGTGTATGTTCATGACGTACCCGGATCACTGCCTGGCACAAAGTTAGCTTGCATGACAGTTAACTAGTCTTCTTTGCTCAGTCCACAAACATTTGTGGAGCGCCCTCTGTTTAAGAGTTCTGTGCAGGAGACAGCACTGACGCCAAGAAGCGCCATGTGCTAATAGCCACAGTGTGGCACACGGAGCTCTGTGTGGCACAAACGGTGTGCAAATCCCAGCTCTGCCACTTACCCTGTAATACCACCTGGGACCACAGCAGGCTCCTCACCCTCTCTAGGCCAACCTGTGCTTCTGTAACATGGGACTAGTCCCATCCGTCTCACGGGGCAAGGCTTACAGGTGAAAACGTAGGAAGGCCCTCTGCCCAGAGCCTGCCTCCCATGTGGCAAGGGCAAAGTACATGGCAACAGCCCACGTCTTTGCGGGCCCTGTCCCTGGTCCAAGAACGTGACTTTGTGGGGCTTTCAGCCAGGTGGGGAAGCCAAGGATGAAAACCCTACTGCCCCGAAAGTGTAGTGGCCTGTGACGGCAGGCACATCACCCTAGACTGAAGGCCCGGTGTCCGTATGGAGGCAAGAAGCCCTGGGCACGTTTTCTGGGGACCCTGACTTCCCCCAGACTGCTCACCCGAAGTGAATCCGAACACACTGGCAGCGAGGACCTGGGTGTCTGGAGGACTCAGCCCTCCCCAAATCTACCCATGTGAGAGATGCACAGCAGCCTCAGAAAAAGGTTCTATGGGAGGCGGGATCCCAGCCGCCACCTTTTCTCCTCAGCACAGCGAGAGAGGGGGAGGCGCGGTGTAGACCGAGCAGGGGCTCCACAGTGGAGAGGTCCCGGTTGTCTAGGACAGTGCGGGGCTGGAGCACGTCACCGTGCCTTGGCCACCCAAGGACTTGACTGAGATGCTTTAATCCTATTCATAACCAGCGCAGGTTGAAGGACAGGGCTGTTTAAACTTGTCAAGACAAAGCAGGTGTGTGTGTGTGTGTGTGTGTGTGTGTGTGTGTGTGTGTGTGTGTGTGTATGAATAGTTCTGGCAGGTTTATTTGGTCTTCAACTCATCTTCCTGAAAGGAGTTCTGTGTCAAGTAAATATGTCATTAGTAGGATTATTTTAAAAGAAAAACAGTGGCAGATGATCCTATTAAGAAAAAAAAAAGCAAAAAAATCTAAAACCAGGATGTTAATTTTTCAAATTCTGCTTTGTAGCAGTACATGAATGTAGGACACCTGGGTGGCTCAGTTAGGATTTCCGACTCTTGATTTCAGCTCAGGTCATGATCTCAGGGTGGTGAGATTGCGCCCCACGTCAGGCTCCGCACTCAGCAGGGAGTCTGCTTGAGAGTCTCTCCCTCTGCTCCTCCC
The DNA here is from genome assembly GCF_002007445.2 of Ailuropoda melanoleuca. Taxonomy (NCBI): domain Eukaryota; kingdom Metazoa; phylum Chordata; class Mammalia; order Carnivora; family Ursidae; genus Ailuropoda; species Ailuropoda melanoleuca. The sequence goes on along the minus strand of NC_048218.1, from coordinate 127,029,453 downwards.
CCACCATGCTCACACACACATGCACACGCACTCTCTCAAATAAATAAATCTTAAAATGTGTGTTGTGTGTATATATATATGTATGTATGAATGTACGCATACACTCTCACACACACATTTTATTTCTCTTCCTACATGTTGAAGGGATTTCAGGTACTAGGAACACTCTGCCTTCACATGCTGGCTTCACAGAACGGGAGATCACAGGCTGGGAGCAAGGCCCCTGCAGTTGCTCGCAGTCACAGAGCCAGTCAGCAGTCTCGGCAGCCCTCAGGAGGTTGTGGGAAGGGCCTGACAGTGCTTCTGCAGGGAAACGGTTGGGGAGGGGGGACATTGAGTAGGTGAGCTAGCTTTCATAAATCCCTAATGAAAACAGGCCCATGGAGCCCTCCCTCACTGATGTAAGTGAGCATGGATCCTGGTGTGACCACGAGGTGAGCCCGGAAATGTGATAAGACTCCCAAGAAATGTCATCTGTATATAGCTGGCAGCTGCTTTGATCTTATTCCTCTAATTCTCTGTATTTCTAAAATATTCAAAATATTAACCTCACCCTGGATATTAAATTAATTTGGACAAATCACAATTGATGCCAACTAACTGTACGGAAGAGCGTTTCCTCTCAATACTACAACTCACAATTGCACATAATTGCACTCTAATTTATTTGCTTTAATTAATATTTGATTTAGCTAAAAAGAGATGGGAGAGATTTTTCAAGAGTGTCTTTCTGCTGCCAGTGTTTTAGTGCCTAAAAGGGAGCCTTTTTAACGCTGAGGTCATTCTTCCTTTTGTTCGAATGAGTTGCGTTTCAGGAGGCTCTGAGCAATCACGATACAAACACGCTGATTCGGGCTCATCCATCACCCCTAATCCCATGACATTAAAACTCTGTAGTTTGATGGTTCTTGCAGAGAATAATTTTACATGAATCTGTCCTCTCTGCTCATGAGGTGGAATGCTCATTCCCCATAAACAAGGCAGGGCCCTGGCACAATTGTACAAAATTTGGTTTTGGAGCTCTTCGTGTTCCTTTCTTTGACCCCCTTATCAGTACCTCCCTGCACCCAGTCCTAGGTCCTCACCCCTCCTGCCACCCTCCCTCCAGCCCACCAGATGTAAGCCAGCTCCACACTCTGGGGAAAATTTACTAGTCCTGGCTTCTGGCAAGTCATTAGAGCCCATCTGGGTGAATTAATTCAAAGGAAAATGTTACCTGACTGATAATAGCTTCCAGATAATCCCACATAATATAGCTCTATTTTAACCAAGATCTTCAAAGCTTTAGGCATGTTTAAAGGTGATGGAAATGTTACTTGCTAGTAGCAGATAGAGGAGATTTTTCAGACCTCAACAAGGCTTTTAGAATGCTTTAAATTACATGACAAACAGAAACATTGCAACTGCACACACACAATAAAGAGAGGCGGGAGGATTTCCAGTTTAGGAAGCTACTGATTGAATCTTTATTTCAATTATTTATTGATCGCCACTATGTGTCCCACATTGCACCAAAGGCTAGAGATAAAGGAAGACACACCCGATACTTATGAAACTTTTCCCTCCCCAGTCTCCCTAAAATCATGCTTCTCGCTCCCGCACCAGTCTGTGAGTTCTTCCAGGCAGTTCCTGTTCATCCTGAAGCCCCAGTGCCTGGCACAGTTTAAACTCGAGACTGAATAGATGATCAAAATGAAGAACTCCAGGGTCTAGTAACATTTAGGGAACACTGGCTTAAAAACATGTTTCCTAGGCAACCCACAGACTGGGATATTTATTTGCAAATTATATACCTGATAGGGCACTTTTATCCAAAATATATAAAGAATTCTTAAAACTCGGGGTGCCTGGGTGGCTCAGTAGGTTAAACATCTGCTTTTGGCTCAGGTCATGATCCTGGGGTCCTGGGAATGAGCCCCGAGTCAGGCTCCCTGCTAAGTGGGGATTCTACTTCTCTCTCTATCTCTCTCTCTCTCTCTCTCTCTCTCCAATAAATATATAAAATCTTTTTTAAAAATGGGAAAGTCTAAGACAAATCATGCAATTTTGGGGTATGTCCCAAATATTTACTTACACCAAAACACCATTCAGTGTTTATCTGAAATTTAGGAATTCTGTATTTTTATTTGCTAAATCCAGCAACCCTCGTTTTACAAGATGATCCAGTTCACCTAGATCAAGTTGAAGCAGAGATCTAGAATCAAAATTGGTTAAAATCAAGGAGGGACCAAAAGAGTTTGAAGTTAAGGAAAAAGAGGTCCCAAAGCATTTTATAACCTTGGCCAGTACTACAGCCAATAGGTTTGTGGGAACCTCTTCAAACCTGACTCAAGTTTTCTCATTTCCAAGATGAATAGCAAAGGGTTCATATTGAGGTCTTCCTAAAAAAATATTAATAATTACATGAAATAATGTGTTTCTTAAAGGTATTTCTTCTTGGATGAAGCTTACGTTAAGCTTTCCCCTGGCAGCTGAGTACATGATGAATTGTATTATAAGTAAGTCTATTTTTAGCCCACTAGTGCTTTGGCAGACTGTTAAAAATAGAAGCAGACCTAGTAGAGTAGACAAGCTGGGGAACTTTGCCTTACTGATTAATGAAAATGAAGCCAGTTCTCGGAGTCTAATGGTTGGAGGGAAGGCATGTGCAGCTGTGATCAGGTTAAAAGGCTGTGGCTTATAATTTGGAAATTAGTGTGTCACGTGTCACTAAGGCAGAAGATGGGAACATAGCTCTAACTCAAGCTGCCTGAAAATACTGGGAGTAGAGGGTTTGCGTGTTTGGTCAGGTGAGAGGCTGGTATTTTAAGAATCACTTATGTTTCTGTCCTGTAGACCTCCTGCTTCCCTCTGTTATGACTTGGTTCATTGACTGTTCTGTTCATTGATCCGTCTTCCTGGAATTTCTCAGCACACCGGGTTCACGGCCACTAGGGGGCACCAAAGCGGCCCATCCCGGAGGAAAGCGTGCAAGACACTGAGCCTTTGCGGCTCGCTCCTGAGCACCTAGGTGATGACGACAGCCTTCCCTTTGAGCTTCGATGCCCAGGCTGCGCATGTCAACAGCGCAGCACAGTGGTTGAACACGTGGATTTGGAGTCACCCGGGCGGGAATTCCAGACGGAGCTGGATCTCCCACTTAAAACCTTTGTGGCTTCTTTAAGCCGTGCACAGGGATTATTAAGAACCTCACTCAGAGGAAGGTAGTAAGAATGAAGCGTGCCTGGAAAGTTTTGGGTGATTTTAGTTTTGTTTATTTAAGTAGTCTCTACCCCCCAGTGTGGGGCCCGAACTCACGACCCCGAGATCAAGAGTCACACGCTATTCCAAATGAGCCAGCCAGGCACCGTAGTGCCTGGAAAGTTCTTAAAAACCAATCCTGTGCCTGCTGTGTTAAATGTGCAGTTCCTGAGTACATCCTGGAAGTCATAGGGTGGGGTCAGGTCCTAACAACATCCATGAGAAGACATTAGCTTCCTTCCGTTCCCTTCTTCATTGGGATCTCTTCCCCCTTCCTCAGTCCTTCCACCGGGGCACTGAGACCTACTCCATTCTGTCAGCTTGCCAAAAATACCCCTATACCCTCTCAAAATTAATTCACTCTTCTCTACTAGTTCCCAGTGTGTTTCACGAGCCACCTGCATCAGAATCATCTGGACTTACAGAGTTGGAGTTTCTGAAGATGGAACCTAGGACTCTGCATTTTAATGTTTCTTAACTGACTCTTATGCACCACATTCTTAGTGAGATTTTCTTTAATAGAGATATAGTACAGATTGATCTCAACCAGCTGTTCGGAGGGAAATTAGCTGATTATCTGATTAAAGTAATTCACACTGAACAGTGAAAAACAAATACACTCCCCTTTCAGGAGAATTTGCATTCTGACATTTGGCAAACCTTCACAAATTTCTAATTAGTGAACCTTGTGGGATGGATGTTTAAAGAAAAGCAACCTTAGTTATGACCAGGGAAAGGCTTTCCGTGCACGTTGAAAGGAAGGGTATGGGACTTAGGAGCGCATTCCTCCTGCCCTCAACCACCTAAAATTCAGTGCCAGGCTTGCTGGCTGGTGGAGAGGAGGGAAAAGAGGAGGAAGGGAAGTAGAAGGCAAAGGAGGAAAAATGGGAAATTGAGGAAGGTTTTGAGAGAAAAGTGGGGTGGGGGGAGGGGGAACAGGAAGAACTCTCTCAAATAGCCCCACCGCTCCAGCTTTCAGTCCTCCAAATTCATGGAAGGACAGAATGGACTGATAGAGAACAGACCCCGCTGCTGTCCCTTCCACTCTATTCCAGAGATAATCACGGTGGACACTTCTATTTTACTGGCTATTCAGTTTAATTTTTTAATATGAAGCTGTAAGGGGGCAATAGTTCCCTTGTTCCTCTTCCCTGCTTCCAGACCACTTCTCCTCCCTCTAAAAGCAAGCCTGGCATAGGCCCCAGTCCTTGGGCATCCCCCCTTACCTTTTACAGGCCCTAGGAGTGAATTTTAGTCTCATGGGTTTAAATACCATCTGTGGGGGCGCCTGGGTGGCACAGCGGTTAAGCGTCTGCCTTCACGCTCAGGGCGTGATCCCAGCGTTCTGGGATGGAGCCCCACATCAGGCTCCTCTGCTGTGAGCCTGCTTCTTCCTCTCCCACTACCCCTGCTTGTGTTCCCTCTTTCGCTGGCTGTCTCTATCTCTATCGAATAAATAAAATCTTTAAAAAAAAAAAAATACCATCTGTGTAACTGATGACCCCCACCTGTGAAATCTCCAGTCCCCACCTCTGCCTTGCACTCCAGACCCCTCTGTCTAACTGCAGACTCCTATCTTCACCTAGATGACTAATGGCAGCTCACACTTTTTAAAAGGTACAAAACTACACTCCTGATTTTTCTCCAAAATAACCGGCTGCTTCCCCAGTGGACTCCTTCCCAGTAAATAGCACCCCACTCACCCAAATGGATCAAAAACTTTGGAGTCATCCATCAATCGATCAATATCTCTCTCTCTCTCTCTCTCACACACACACACACTCTCTCACTCTCTCTCACACACACACACTTGATCCAACCTATCACCAGGTCCTGCTGCTCTACCTTAAGAATGCATCTTGAGGGGTGCCTGGGTGGCTCAGTCGTTGGGTGTCTGCCTTCGGCTCAGGGCGTGATCCTGGCGTTGTGGGATTGAGCCCCATGTCAGGCTTCTCCTCTGGGAGCCTGCTTCTTCCTCTCCCACTACCCCTGCTTGTGTTCCCTCTCTCGCTGGCTGTCTCTCTCTCTGTCAAATAAATAAATAAAATCTAAAAAAAAAAAAAAAAAAAAATGTGTCTTGAATCTGTCCCATCTCGCCACCTCCACCCCTGCCAGCCTGTCTGAGCCAGCATCGCCTCTTACCCAGAACACTTCATTGCCTCCTGTCCTCTCTGCTTCCACTGGTACCCCTACAGTCTGGAGGCTGCACACAGCCACCATTGAACCTTGTATCACCTTCCTCCCCTTTTCCCTAGCCTCCAATGACTTATTTTTTTTTATAATAATATTTTTAATTGTATTATGTTAGTCACCATACAGTACATCCTTAGTTTTTGATGTAAAGTTCCATGATTCATTACTTGTGTATAACACCCAGTGCACCATGCAATATGTGCCCTCCTTAATACCCATCACCGGCCTATCCCATTCCCCCACCCTCCTCCCCTCTGAAGCCCTCAGTTTGTTTCCCAGAGTCCATAGTCTCTCATGGTTCATTCCCCCTTCTGTTTACCCCCCCTTTCTTCTTCCCTTTCTTCTCCTACTGATCTTCTTACTTCTTATGTTCCATAAATGAGTGAAACCATATGATAATTGTCTTTCTCTGCTTGACTTATTTCACTTAGCATTATCTCCTCCAGTCCCATCCATGTTGCAGCAAATGTTGAGAAATCATTCTTGTTGATGGCTGAGTAATATTCCATTGTATATATGGACCACATCTTCTTAATCCAGTCATCTGTTGAAGGGCATCTCGGCTCCTTCCACGATTTAGCTATTGTGGACAATGCTGCTATGAACATTGGGGTGCATATGGCCCTTCTCTTCACTACGTCTGTATCTTTGGGGTAAATACCCAGTAGTGCAATTTCTGGATCATAGGGTACCTCCATTTTTAACTTTTTAAGGGACCTCCACACTGTTTTCCAAAGTGGCTGTACCAACTTGCATTCCTGACTTCTGATCACATTAAAGTCAAAATGCCTTACCGTGGTCCTCAGCTCCCACAGGACTTGTCCCATCCACATTGTTGACCCATCTCCTATCTCCAGCTACCCTGGCTTCTCTCCTCTTCTTCCTGTCCTTGCCTGTGCTGATGCCTCCACCTGGAAGGTGCAGATCTCTCAAGTATCTTGTTCCCTCGCCTCACTCAGAGAACCCTTCCCTGACCACCTACCCCCAAGATAGTAACTCTCTTCTTAACCCGATTTCTTTTTCTTCATTTCACTTAAAACTACCAGAGATATTACAGTATATATGTGTTTGCTTATTGTATCTCCCCATTTGAATGTAAGCTCAGGGAGACTGGGACTTAATGCTCTTTTGCCCACCACCCTAGTGCCTGGAACAATGCTTCATGCATCATATGTGTGTTCAATTAATATTTGTTGAATGAATGAAGCAAAACTACAAATGTAGGTAAAGATGGCTACTGACAGGTGCTTTTCAGGTTACACTGAAGGTCCTGTTTGTTAGGAGATTTGGAGGAAAGAACGGATTACTAGCCCCTCTCTTTCCCTCTCCCACCCTGTGTTATTTTATGGTGGCTCTTCAAAGATAAGGCATGTCCCAATTTCATTCCCTATTTCAGTAAGTGGTCATTTCTGGAGTGCTGGATCTCCTCTTTGCAAACAAGAAAATCTCTTCTTTATTCCACTAAGTGCTCAAAAATTATGTATTCACAATTACCAAGTCACAAACTCAGCTTTTACCCACTTACTGTACATAAAACAGAGTTAATGAGATTAGGCAATAGGAAGCTTTTCTACTGCAAAATTATATTAATGGGATTCTCCCAGGGACTAAGCCGCTCCCTCTCTGAAAGTTAAACACATTCCAGAAATCACATTAAAACTCTTTCAGGCCTCCCTGGGTCTCAGGGGTGGAGAGAAGGGAAGCCTGATGTAGCTTCACAAAGCAGCTTACTAGGTTCAACGTTTAACTATGGGTGGGAGAATCTGCCTTGTGACTTTCTTCCTGCGCCTTAAAGAAATGTATAGTATTTTCTCTTTCCATGCCAAAGCGTGTTATGCTGGCAGCCGTTTCCCATAAATGCTACCCACAAAGATGAGCCTAACCTTGCCATATCAGTAGCTTCTCCATAGAGCAAAGCAAAGAGCAAAAATTATTCCTTTGTAAGAAAGAGCTGGAGTGATGGAAGGTGATCATCTTACTTATTCTCTAAGAATATTATCTTAGCTTGAGCTCCCCCAGAGGCCGACCTGGAAACAAGAAATTAAGGGTGAGTAGTGTGTTGAGGAAGAGATCCCAGAAAACACTGGGAGGGGGTGAGAAAGTGAGACAGGAAGGGAGGGCAGCCAACGTGCTATCATGCAAGTCACTATGGGAGTAACTGGAGCTCAGTTCTGCTGGAGAGCTCTAGCAGTCCAGGGGCTGGGGAAGTGATATTTGGACATCAGTTCTCATCAGTCATGGACTTAGGACTGCTGGGGGTAAGGGACAGTAATTCCCTGGCCTTTCCAGTCTGCCACATGGATAGGCAGGGAAAGCCCTGGTGTTCAGAGAAAGTCCTCTGGCAAAAAGATGCCGGGGCTGGCAGTTGGACATTGGTGCAGTGGCACCAACATGGTCAAGGCCAAGGGGAAAGTGGTAGAGAACCAAAATGCTCTGCTCTGAGGATTAGCTTTTCCAAAAAGTACTGCCTAAAAATGGATGTTCCCCCCATAAAGTCAGCTTGGGTGTGAACAAAGCTTAACAGGAGAACTGTGGAAAGTTTTCAGTGAGAAATGCAATCTTGGGGATATGTCTGGAAGCATGTCACCTTGGCTTAGGCTAAGTGGACTGGATCTATTGGTGAGGCTTTCTGAGTTGGCCTTGAGTTTTGTTTGTAACAACTCTCAACGGCCTGAGAGTCAGAACAAGTTACAGAGAAGAGTGGATCTGGTGTACCCGCCTGAAGAAAGCAGCCTAGCTTTCATTTTAGAAACTCTCAGTTCCCCTGAGGTAGCCCTCAGAAGGGCAGCCACCTGGGTTGACGTGCCTTTGCAGAGCCACACTGACCACTCTTTCCAAGACCAAGAACCTCAGACACATGTACACATACACACCTGCTTACTCGGCACCTGAGAGTAGAAACACAGCACTGATTAATTTTTTCCTATTTAGACATGTTTTTAAGATACTTCATCCCTTTGAACAGTAAACAGTCTAATTATATAAAAATATATAATGGAAGAGCACATATATTCAAACAAATATTGAAGCCCTAACATGCACCAGGCATTCCGCTAGGTCAGGAGAATAAGAAGTGCCTGGTTCTTGTCAATGAGGCTCACCCAGTGCCAGGAAGGAGGAAACCCTTGTGACAGGTACACAATACTCACTGCTCTCATTGGCATACGTGGGACACTGCATGAGCAATCTCGTGTAGGCATGTAGATATCAAAGGCCTTAAACTACCCTTGACAATGTTTAGAAAGAATTCTCAACAGGGTGTTTGGGATAAGTCTAAGTTTTCCAGGATAAGAAAGAGGGGAGGAGGCTCCTCTCTAAATTTTTTTCATTGATTAATCTGCTGAAAATCCCGAAACTGACTTTTAAAAAGTCAAGTTCATGTCAGAAAGAGCTGAAAAGATAGAAGGAAAACGATCAGTCATATGTGTTAAAAACCTAGATGGAAGTAAGTAAATTTTAAAGATCTTGTTGGCTTGATTCAGCGATTCATGAATCAGGCAACATCTCATCTTGCAGATAGAAAGAAGCTCTGAAGAGCTATACAATATGAAAGACTTACAGGGAGAAGGGGGTAGAATAAGGATTTTCCTAGCAACAAGTAGACTGTGGCAAGGTGACCTTCCTTTAGGGGCTGGGAGGGCTCTGTCAGGCAGATTACCTCACTAGTACTGACCAGTTAATTCCATCCTGGTGGGTTTAAGATTCCACTTCTAGAAAAGGTTAAAACTGAAATTAAGTTAGGTATCAAGTATTTGGTGACATGGGCTTGGCGCAAGTGACTCCATTTTGGACCTGTCTCTTTTTTAATATATGATAGCTTCACATCAAATAGAGACGACTTGAGTCTGACTATAGTCAGAAAGAGGGGCGCCTGGGTGGCTCAGTTGGTTAAGCGGCTGCCTTCCGCTCAGGTCATGATCCCAGGGTTCTGGGATTGAGTCCAGGATCCGGTTCCCTGCTCAGCAAGGAGCCTGCTTCTCCCTAGGCCTGCTGCTCCCCCTGCTTGTGTGCGCACTCTCTCTCTCAAATAAATAAATAAAATCTGTAAATAAATAAATAAATAAACTCAGAGAACAAGACAAACAGGCAAAAATATACATATTATTTAAACTCATACAGGCAACCAACTAAAAATTGGGAAAGAAGGTGAGGAGGAATGGAGGCATAAGACTCAACAGATATTATCTAAACATGATAGATTAATAAATAGGGAACTATTAGCATACTATTTCAACTATTGAAGGAGCTACTGTAACAAAACTGGAAGCTATGAAAAGAGAGTGTCTCCTGGGAGTAAGATTCAGTATGAGAAGGGATGAGGTGAGGCGGCTCTTCTCACCACAAGACCGTCCCCAGGGTTTTTGTTTGTTTGTTTTTAACAATACGCACAGAGTGCCTTGAAAAAAATCAAAACTTAAAAATTCAAGCTGCTACACTCCACCTAGTATGTCGTACCCATCTCAAAGCTATGTAAGTTCAATTAATTTTTCTTATGAAGGAGCAACCCTAATTGTACTTTTTAGAGGTCTTCTTTCCTTCTCTCTCTTCTCTCTTTCAGTCCTTGGACTCTGGAAACATCTTAAAGGAATATTTCACAGTTTAGCAGAATAGTTCAGAAGGCATCCGCATGCCCTATGCTTGCAGGGCCCCAGGGGAACCCTACAGAAGGCTGTAAATAGGCACAAGCCATTGGACCCATTTATCTTCCTTCCTGCCCTGAATTACAACCCCCTGCAGAGCTCAGGGGAAAAGTCCAATCGCTGCCTCCAGCAGTAGCCACACCCACAGCTCCTAGCGGGATGCTTATGCGTAGGGGTTGAAATTATGCCCCTAAATTGGCTGTGTTGGTCCCCTTAGAACTGAGTCAGTCCCTCGCCCTCAGTGGGTTCTGAACACTTGCCTGGTGAAAACCTCACTGCCCAGAGCGGAGATAAATTGCTAGCAGGAAGGAGCAGATTCCAAGCCGGAGGCCACAGCAGGGAAGCCTCCTCTGCCCACAGCGCCTCAGCAGCCCACCAGGTTCAGGCAGGCAGTGAGGACCTCCTTTGTACTTGGTTCCATTGTTTGTTTACCTGAAACGGAGGTAGAAGGTGGCTTCCAGGATGGCCTGTAGGGGGCGCTGCGTGTGCTTCCTGCGTCTGACTGAGAACAGACAGGAGGATGTGGTGCCAGGAAGCTCACCAGCAACGCCCCTGTGTGCTTCACACTCTGCCACAGACTAGAGTAGGTGGCCTTTGAATGTTCACTTAATTTTTGTTAATGCCCCACGGTAGATCATTTCTGTTTCTGTCATGGTTGCTGGACAAATCCGTTGAGCCTTTCTGCTGATCTTGTGTGGTGCCTGTGTGTACCCCAACTTTCCTCTCCCGTTAGAGACCTCCAACTGCCAAAGTAAGAGTCTCGGGGGTTTTTGTTTGTTCGGTTGTTTGTTTTTAAGAGTCTGTTTTGAATGATCCCTGGATTGGCATTCTATTGTATGCCCAAGTGCCATTCCCCAGAACCACAAATAAAGTCATCAAAGTCTGGTTGGAGGTTGGCAAACCTTTCTAAGAGCCAGAAATCTGTTCCCTATCTATGGAAGAATAATGTCCTATTACAGTGAACAAGCAATGGACAAAGGAGAAATGGTGTGTGCTGTGGGGAGCATTATTCAGCCCTCCTATCTGTGACAGCCACCAAAGGCAACAATAATGACGAAAAGAGATACAATGTAGACAGGTTGATGGGAAACGTGTCGGGGCCAGCTCTTGCAGTGACTTAAACATTTCCTGCCCTGCTCTGCCTTGATTCTGGGATCTATCTGCTGGACTTGAGTCACTTTCAACACAAGCAAGTCTTTCTTTCCCATTGTTATGACTTCTTCCAGTCCTTATGAGAGTGCTCTTCTTTGGCAATACTTTGCTTATCGATCACAGATTTTCTTCTCGGGGCTCATTCATTCAACAAGAACGTATCGAGTGCTATATTGAGGAATGCATTGAGTGCAGTGGAGGTGCTAAAAGGGATGCTTACAAATAGACCCATGGCTCTCCCTTTGGTGTGCTCGCTTTCCAGACCATCTCCTAATCACCCTCTTAGAAAAACAAGCACGAATCCATGTAGACACTGAAGATGGCACAATGTTTAATTTCCCTTTCTTTCCAAGGCATTTAATTTTCAATATGATAATAGAGCATTTTCTCTAATTATAAAAATAATGCATGCTCAGCTCACTGTAAAAAAAAAAAAGTCAGTACAGAAAGTAGAAAGGATCCTAAATCTATCATTCAGAACTTAATTAGCATAGTATTGGGTAGATCCTTTCATGTTTTTTCTATGTATATATAAACATATTTCATTTTCAAAAAAGGATCACACATTCTATTTAATAATCTGTTTTCATTTAATATGTTATAGATGTCACTTCTTTAATTTGGATCTACATTCATTTTATTTTTTTTTAAGGTTTATGTTATTTTAGAGAGAGACCGCACGTGTGCAGAGAGGGGCAAAGGGAGGGAATCTTCAAGCAGACTCCCCGCTGAGCGCAGAGCCTGAGGTGGGGCTCCATCCCGAAACCCATGAGATCATGACCTGAGCCAAAACCAAGAGTCGGTCTCTCAACTGACTGAGCCACCTAGATCTACATTCTTTTTAAATGGCTCTGTGACGGGCACTATATGAGCCCTGTGTCTGGCTCCCGCTCAGTGGGGAGTCTGCTTCTCCCTCTGCCCCTGCCCCTGCTTGTGCTCTGTTTTGATCTCTCTTTTTCTCTCCCTCTCTCTCAAATAAAAAAATAAAATCTTAAAAAAGAAAGAAAAAGAAAGAAAGAAAGAAAGAAAGAAAGAAAGAAAGAAGAAAGAAAGAAAACTAATTCAGTGATTATGACCCTGAGTAGTACCGTAAGGAAAACAAAGAGCAAAGGCAAAAAGGATCTTGCTCTGCTGTTTTCTTGAACATTCTACTTTGATATTGCTCGCCGAGATAATTCTGAGTCTTGACATAGTCTTGCCTGTCACTCTGTTCCTTTCTCTGCTTTATGCAGATGAGACGGGGGATCTCAAATAGCACCAGGTTGTGAGCTTGAGGTCCAATAAATGGCATTTAATGACCAATTGTAAAAAATGCTCTGAATATACTATGATAACAGTAAAGTTGTACACATAAGATTGTTTATCATATAAAAAAATTGTAAGTAACCTTAATGCCACAAATACAAGCTTGGATAAATAAATTGTGGTATTTTCATATAGCCATTTATTTTTTTTTTAAAGATTTTATTTATTTACTTGAGAGAGAGAGCCAGAGACAGAGAGCAAAAGCAGGGGGAGCAGCAAAGGGAAAGGAAGAAGGAGAAGCAGACTCCCTGCTGAGCAGGGAACCCCATGTGGGGCTCGATCCCAGGACCCTCAGATCACGACCTGAGCTGAAGGCAGATGCTTAACATCTGAGCTGCCCAGGTGCCCCATGAGTTAGTTTTCTTATGGTAAAATGGAATGAATGAGATTACCTGCCGCTCAGGAGTGCTTGTGCAGATTGAACATCATAATGTGCATAAAGTACTTAGCACAGTGCCTGGCCTAGAGTCCGTGCTCAGTAAAGGTAGCTGTTATCATCATAGAGAAACCCTAAAATCTCAGCCAGTAGTCTTACAGGGAACAAGGATCACAGTTGATTTCTAGGCTTTTCAGGGAGATGTCCTTACTGGGGACATGATTTGACTCAGGGTATGACCACATCCATAAAATAGTAGACAGTCCTCTCCTGGGGTTAAATCTCTTGGCCCTTCTCTTCTTCCCCAAGCCAAGGGCTTTCCCCGAAAGGGAGTTGTATTTCCAGCTCTTGGATGACATCCCTGGTGCCCATAAAACCCTCAAGAGTTATTTTTAAGTGCTCAATTCCAAAAAAGCCCTTAGAGACCATATGTGTTTTTTGTTTGTTTTTGATTTTGTTTTTTTGTTGGTGGTGGTTTTGTGTTTTTTGGGGTCTTTTTTGTCAAAATAGTAAAAACTTCACGGGGAGATCTTAGAATTGAGGTCTCTCTCACTTCTCTATTTCATCTCCTCTCTGTCTTTCCCCAGGGAGAATGAGCGTTACAAGCTGACCTTGATTCCTCAAACAACCCTATAAAATAGGTACTATGTCCATTTTACAGATAAGAACCCCAAAGCTATAGCAAGTAAAATTACTCGTCCACATCCAGGAAGTGGCCAACCCAAGATTCAGACTTTTCTCTGATTCCAAATCCCAAGTGCTAACAACCTCAAATTTGAATGCAAATGAGAATCACCTGAGGATTAGGTCAAGCCAAGATCCTGAAATCTACATATTCACAAATACCCAAGTGATTGAGATCCAAGACCCAGAGGCCACATCTGCAGAACCACTGCCCTTGGCCATACAGCATTTAGAAAGCCCCGTTCTGAGGCAGGGCTGTCTAAGGCCTTAGGATTTTTTCCTCCTGGTCATCACCCAAGCAGCTTTAGTGAAAGTTCAGTTCACCTTGCGATGGAGGGAGCCATGTGTATATTCGTAGACTTACAAAACGGATCCCACAACCGTGGTTGGGACCCACCTGGTTTCTAGATGATTCTACGTTATCTGTTGCAGTCATCGTTATCATCTCCCCAGGGTAGAGTCAAATCAATTGCAGTGGACTTTTCTTCTCTGGAATCCTAATCCTCCACGCTCTGTGCCATCGTACCTTGCCCCTGCTGATGCAGGTGTCTTTGCTCTTCACAACAGGTTTCTAAAGCTTCATGTCGGTGTGAGGGAACACGGGAAATTGGGAAGAACTGTGATATTATATGTGTGATAGAGGCAGCGTGGGGTACAGTAATCATTCAAACTCGATTCCATGAATCCTTAGAGAGCTGCTGAGGTACAATGCAGAGGAGGGGCGGGGAGGAGGGGAGAGCCTGGGCAGGGTGACTTCGGAGCCCAAGACTGAGACAGCTGCCCTCAATTCTGTTTTTTCATAAGTAGAACTGGAATCCCTAAGAGATTCACTTGAAAAAAGATTTTCTCTGGGGAAAAAAGCAAAGCTAGTAGAGAAAGAACACTAGTCCAGCCCAGAATCCTAAGCCAGGTCTTCAGCTAACTAGTTGGATGACTTCGGGCAAACTTTATCTCCTGACCCTCGGAGGACTTACCAGCCAACAAAGAAAACCAAAAGGTTGGCTTTGTTGATACCTGTCTTAGTCTGCTAGGCCTGCCATGACAACGTGCCACAAGCTAGGTGGCTTACACAACAGAAATAGATGTTCTCATGAGCTCTGGTGGCTGGAAGTCCAAGATCAAAGATGTGGGCAGGTCTGATTTCTCCTGAAGCCCCTCTCTTTGGCTCACAGATGGCCATCTTCTTGCTGTGTCTTTACATGGCCTTTGTTCTATGCGTGCATGCCGTCGCTGTCACTTTCTTTTCTTAGAAGGACACCATTCCTGTCGGATCAGGGCCCCACCCTTAAGACCCCAGTTTAACCATAATTACCTGCCAAAAGGCCCTATCTCCAAATATAGTCATATTTGGAGGTGAAGGCTCCAACATAGGAATTATGGGGACTCGATTCAATCCGTAACTATGCTTAAGGCTCCTTTCGAAAAGCACAGAAGGTTTGCCGAGCATCTACTCTGCTGAGCTCTGCTCTGGGTGTTTGGACACAGGCTTACCAGCAGTCACCTTTGCACTCAGAGGGCTTGCTGTTTGGAAGGACGGGGCAGCTCTGATAAGGACTGATGGGGACAGAATGTAGGCCTTCTGGGGAAGTGACTTGAGATGACATTTGCAACATGAAAGGGTGTTCAGCAGCTAGAAAATGGAGGGAGGGCATTTTCAGGAGAAGGGAGGAAGGCCTGGAGGATCCATTCTGAGGCCTGCAGATCACACTAAGTGGGAGGAGCCCCTGAGGGGAGCTGGAGTGGTGAGGAAAGGCCATGGAAGGCCTCATGGGTGGTGCTAAGCTATGGGGTTGATTTCATAGCAAGGAGTCTTCCTAAAAAGTTTTCAGCAAAGCACAGTCGATTCACTTCTGCATTATAGAAAGCCCTAAAATTCTCTAATTCAACTGATTTCTGGCTCTCCCTTACTCCTGTGCCATTTGTGGCTAACCAGTGCCAGCCGATCAGTGATGGATCACACATTTACTAAATGCATTAATTCGTGGCCGCTTCTCTAACAGGGGCAGTGGAGTGTGTGTGTGTGCACGCGCATGCTTGATCAGACCTTGATTATAAATTGCCTTCTGGACTCTGCGGTCTACTTCCCTTTGGTCTAGAGAGGAAGCATACATCATACTTGAATGTCTTATTTCATTACAACAAACAGCCATATGGACAATTAGGATAGGGCTATTAAATTTGTGGTAATAATGGCAAGGGAAAGTCTCATGATCCTGAACTCCCTGCTAATGACTCACTGAAGTCCACAGGTCCGTATCCTGAGGAACAAAAGCTTCCCTGTTTCCTGGAAAAGAGAATGAGTTTAGGTTTTGAAGAGCTATGCCTTACCATAATTTCACAGAAGCCTGTAGAATAGTTTGAAAGGAGAACAGGGGAGCATCAGCTGGGTTTTATTAGGTAATTATTAGCAAATCCCTTTTTAATAACACTGATTTTAGCACCGTCTAAGAATTTTTTTTAAAATAGTCCCTTCCCTCTTGTAAATTCTGTGCTAAAAGAGGACAGGCATTAAATAAAGCAATCTGACGCACAAATACAGATTTACCAATATACATCACTCAGGTAATATAGTTAAAAACAAAATCTTTCCCCCAGAAAACCTCTCCATAACACTAGTAGAAAAAGAAAAATTCAGTGCTTTATTATTGAAAAAGCCTTAAACCAGAACGTGACACACAGCACAGGCAACCTGCTTAGAAATGGCAAAGAGAGAATGCTATCTCGCCTTTTTATAAAACCAAGCAGATACAACCCATTACATATGTGTTTTCAGGATAAATGGTAACTAGTCCTCGAGACCATTTATTATAGACCGTTCACCCCAGATTTAGCTGGTTAATTGAGGGCAACCATCTGTGTTAATTGGTTTTATGCACAGGAGAAGTAAGCTTCCCTTATCTTTATGACAGAGGTAGTTTTGCAACTTGGAGCAGGAGCCTCTAAAGGTAAGCTCCTCCCCTCCCATGGGAACTGGGAGACCAGGGAGCTGTCTCCCTGGACGATTACATTTCAAAGAGATGGCTCCTGTCCTTGAGAAAGACATTCCTGAGTCATAAAGCTGTCAAGAGCCTTATATAGTTTCTAAGAGGATTTACACACATTTCAGACACAGAGAAAATTTACAATTGCAAGATTTCTAAATGCTCTAAGAAAAGCAGAGTGAGGGGCTACTAGATACTGGCCTGATAAAACCCCACCTCACAACAATAACAACCATACTAACAGCGGGAAGAGCTCACATAGTACTCACCATGTGGGAACTTATTTAACGCGCACTACAGCTGTGTAGGCAAGACTGGTCTACCCCTGTTGTACACGTGAGGAAACTAGGCCAGGTCACGTGCCCAAGGTCGCAGAGTCAGTAAGTTGTAAAATTGTAGTTCACACCCAGTCTGGGTCCGTTGTCCCCAGTCTGAACCATTGGGCCATTCTTTCTCTGGGAAAAGTAAATGTTTCCATGATTTACTGTTGGTTAGTATATATATGTGGTATTTCTGGAATGACAGTGCTCTTTATACTATTGTGCATTCAAAACAAAAAACAAACAACAAAAAACAACCTGCCAACGTTTACTGACCTCTTCCTATTTGCCAGGTTTGCCTGTTAAGCCATAAACACCTTAGAAGCCTCATCTTGGTCACAATTTTCAGGACAGCCTTGGGAAGGGGGTACCCCCATCTTTCAAATGAAGTACAGAAATGTTAAAGAACTTCTCTAGGGTTACCCAACCAGTAAATGGTGGAATTAGAATTCAAAGCCAGAGAAAATGGGTTCAGAACACATACATTTAGCAATAAACTGTATGCCTCTAAGAAAATCAGGAAGTTTATATTACCAGGGAAGGCCAGTTGACTCTGAAGACAGTGTTTGGAGAAGAGAAAGCCTATGAATTTGAGCTTGTTGAGAGAGAAAGAGAGAGAGGTAGGGAGAGAGAGTGCGTGTGTGTGCAAGGGCACAGGGAAATGATACGAATTATCAGTCTTTCCCTGAACAGGAAGGGGAGGAAACTCAGAGGCAGATGTGTGAGGCTGAATATTCAATATCAACAGAGACAAATTTATTATCTGGAGAAGCCAACACATATTTGGGTTGCATGATGTGCAATTTTGTGTGTGGTGATACTCACTTTGGTTTGGCTTTTATTTATATTTGTAAAGGATTGTCATGACCACATAGTGAAGTGTTAGTCATGAGCTAGTTCATAAAATGGAAAGGCAAAACAATCATGAAAAATTTCAGAAGAGCCCAGAGAAGCTTCGAAGCTGGGGCTGGCACATTAAGATTGACATGGGATTTATTACTCCTTGTGCAAGGCACTAAGAATCAAGGATGCTGCCCTCCTACCCAGCCATGCGTATGTTTTTTGGGCTTCATTAATAAAAGCCTTTCAACCCATATGCAATACGGAATGGCTTCATGTTAAAACTGGACAGTGAATATTATTAGGATTAATAAACCAACACCTGTGTTTTTGCTTGCAATAGATCCTGCAGTATTTCTCAGTGGGGACAAGAAGAGGAAGAAAAGAAATGCTCATGAATTAACAATCAAAATTCCTTCTCATGAATTACTTACTTCTAGAAAAGGTCACATGAGAAAGCGTTGAGCCTGATGTCAAAGTCCAATCATCTTCTGCACACAGGACTAGCGCACAATTATCAGCACCTGATTCTTAGGCCACTTTCTGCCCCTTCTCAGTTAAGAAGATCTACGGGAGTAGCCAGAAGAATAGTGTAGCAAATATCCTCCAACTCTCTGTGTTAAAATCAATATGTCAGATCGAGAGGGAGGTAGGACACAAAAAAAGATAGCAAGAAAGGCAGAGAATATAAAGGTGGGTTTTATTTATAAATTTATTTCTTAAATTTATTATTTATAAATTTATAAATAAATTTATTTTTTTGTTTTAGTAATCTCTACACCCAGTGTGGGGCTCCAGCTCACAACCCTGAGATCAAGAGCCACACGCTCCTCCAACTGAGCCAGCCAGGTGCC
This sequence comes from Ailuropoda melanoleuca, assembly GCF_002007445.2. Taxonomy (NCBI): domain Eukaryota; kingdom Metazoa; phylum Chordata; class Mammalia; order Carnivora; family Ursidae; genus Ailuropoda; species Ailuropoda melanoleuca. The sequence goes on along the minus strand of NC_048218.1, from coordinate 127,010,868 downwards.
CTGGTGTTTTGTTTTGTTTTGTTTTGTTTTGTTTTGTTTTGTTTTGTTTTGTTAAAGAAAAAGAAGAACCTAGGGGAAGAAAGGAAGAAAATGTGGTAGGACTGTCTCAGATGGCATATTTTTCATCTCCCAGATATCTCTTTACATATTTATACTACTATATTTTTAGTTAAAGCCAAGTGTTAAAATCTCTGTCTGTGGGCTGAGGGTGAGAGAGCCCCTCACCCACTCCGCTCCTTTGTGGCGGTGGAAGGAACAGAGAGCCTCCAGAAGTCTGCATGGAGTTTGCAGCTCACTGAGTACCTCTAATAGTCGCTCAGGATTTGTTTGGTCAGGTTTTTCCATGGATGCTTATGCCTGGTTTGGTTTCATTCATTTATTCAATAAACAACTTCCGAGCACCTATGATATGCCAAGCACCTCATTAAGCCGGGAATAGAAAGGTGAAGAGGACACAGTGTCTGACTCAGGCAGAGCAGTCCTGCTTCTTGCGTCACCTGGGAGATAGACATGCAAATTCTCAGGCTTTACCTCAGACCTACTGAGTGAAAATCTGCATTTTTAACAAGATCCCCAGGTGATTCTGAGATATATTGAGGTTTGAGAAGCACTGACCTGGTGGATTATGGCAGGGACAGGAGGTCTTCCTCTATATCTTAAGTCTTCCATTGTGTCGACTGAGAAAGAATTCCCTGAAAATTTAAGCCAACAGGCATAAAGGACAGTTAGAGTTGAAATTTGGGAGACACAGACTCAGGTAGAAACCTGAATCTTGTTCTGAGGAAGACAACAGAAGGGGCAGAATTGTAAAGGCCAAAGGTCAGGAGTATAGTTCTCATTTAGGTCCTCTATATAAAATAGAGATCGAAAGTAGGCTAACTAGGGGGGCATCTGGGTAGCTCAGTGAGTTAAGTGTCTGCCTTTGGCTCAGGTCATGATCCCAGGGTCCAGTGATTGAGCCCGCATGGGGCTCCCTGCTCAGCTGGGAGTCAGCGTCTCCCTCTGCCTCTCCCTCTGGCTTGTGCTCTCACATGCTCTCTCTCTCTCAAATAAATAAAATCTTAAAAAAAAAAAAAAAAAGTAGGTTAACTAGTATCGGTTGGGTTAATATGCAAACGAAGGAGTATCATTGGTTCATTTTGGAACAATGCTAATGATTCAGGTGTCAGGATGAGGCAGGAGTTAAGTCCCAGCTAAGTGCTTGCAGCTGGCAAAGAGTTCAAGGTTCCTGGGATGTAGACGTGCATAAATTCCTCCTCCCTTATGGCCTCCCGACCCCATTTTTAAAAAGAGACTCTCTTAGCTAAGCTTGCTTGCTGCATTTTGAAATCTCCATTTATAATTGGTTTAGTAAGTATTTACTGACCACCTGTCATAGATCAGGCTCTAAGAGGTGGGGGTACACTGGAGAGCAAGACAAAGGAGGTCCTGAGAGCCCAGAGCTCACATTCTGATGCGGGGGAAGAGTAGAAAACAAGAAAATACATGGGATAGTTACAGATTGTGAGTAGTTCTATGAAGCAAATAAACTGTAAATATGATAGAAAGAAACCAAGAATGAACTATGACAGATGGTAGAAGTCTTCAGGAATAAGAATCAAGAATTCATTTTGTATCTGTTTTCTCTTCTAAAAATGTAAACAGTCACTGGTCCTACCTGAAAAAAGCCAAAGATTGTAATACAATAGTGCCCCCACCCTTATCTGCAGAGGTTATGTTCCAAGATCCCCAGCGGATGCCTGAAACCACAGACAGTACCTAACCCTCAAGAAAAAAAAAAAAAAATATATATATATATATACACACACACACATATATATGTACATATATATATATTAGTTTTTTCCTAGTCATATAGAGCTGTGATAAAGTTTAATTTATAAATTAGGCACAGTAAGAGATTAACAACAGTAATAAAATAGAACAATTATAATAATACACTGTAATAAAAGTTATGTGAATCTGGGCTCTCTCTCACAATATCTTGGTGTCCTATACTCATCCTTCTTGTGATGATGAGCTGATGCAATGCCTACATGATGAGATGAAGAGATTTGAATGACGCAGCCCTTGTGGTGCAGAGTTAGGCTACGGTTGACCTCTTGACCATATGTCAGAGGGCAATCATCGGCTCTAGATGGTTCCATCTGAAACCACAGAAAGCAAAACCACAGATATGAGGTAACTACTATACTTTTTCCTTCTTTCCTTTCTCCCAACTCCCCATGCCTCTGCCTCAGCAGTGGTTACTAACACTCTAGATGCCACCAAGCAGGCAGTCACTTGCACTAGCTCAGTACCAAATAAAAATTTGGATGCAAAGTAATTTATAGAGCCCAGAAAGAAGTACTGGTGTGGCCTTTCTGCTTAGGGTAAGAAGGCATTAGAGAATCTAGGTGGGCTGGCGACTGGGAGGTAACTTCCTATCCAGCTGTCTTCCGATGGCACTGCAGCCGGGGCTGGGGAGTGAGCTGGTGGGGGCTGTGAGTGGGACAGTGGCGCACAAGGAAAGATTGAGCAAGTAAAGGTGAAGTATACCTTGGCTTTCATCAACCCACTGGTCAATACACAACAAACAGCTACAACAAAGTCAGACCCTCTAATCACCTATAAAGGTAGTGGTAAACAAACAGCCAAAATCACTATTGGACTTTTTTTCTTAATTCAGCATCAAAGTATGTTGTGAACATGCATTTATTTTCAGCCCAGATCCAAACCTCCTGCAGTCAGAGGGACAAACTAATGATTACCCGGAGGGAAACTATGGATGCAATAGAAAAGTGGAAGTTGGGGGTTTCAGGCATTGCTTCTCTAGAAATTGTGTCAGGAAGGGAAAAACAAGTCAGAGATGGCAGCACGCTCTCTGCCCCGGGAGCACTGTGCCAGCTGTCCAGCCACACTTGTCATTTACAGTGTACTTAATACAGCACATCAAAGCCACAACGGAGAAAGGGCATTTGCCCACAGTTCCAGTTATCTATGCCGCATTAACAAACTCTCCCAAAACTTTGTGGCTTAAAACTGTGTCAAAGTTTGGGTAAAAAAACACACCCATCAGGACTGCTACTGACAATCACTTTTATCATATCTCACAATTGTGTGGATCAGGAATTCAGGAAGAGCCCAGCTGGGCGATTCTTCTGCTCCATGTAGCGTCAACTAGGGTCACGTGGTGGCCTTCAGGAGGTGGCTGGAAGGCATGGAAGTGCCGCGACACCGCCCACAGCGCCGCAGCGTGGATTCGGGAGAAGGACGAGGCACAGACAGGTTAGCTTGCAAAAGAGAGTGTGGGTGCAGGGGACGACCGCCAGGCACGCCACCACCAAGAGTGTGATCGCCCCGAACAGCTGCAACCTTGCGTATTTATTGGCAATAAACAATCAAAGACAATCAAGGGAATGATCCATATTGCATCCTAGTGAATAGTAGTACATTGCAGGGAAGGTCACGGGATTAGATGATGTAACGTTCAGCAAGTGAGGCCTCTTCTTAAACATGTTTCTATGGACCCCACGGGCTATGGTCAAGAGCAATCAAGTTTCGGTTGGAGCAGCGTTCTGCCCTGTAGCAGACCAGGCATTCCTGGCTGCTCGTTATCTGAGGGCAGCGTTCTGCCCTGAGCGAGCCAGGCATTGTGCTCTGATTTTACACTAAAGCCCGCAAGGTCACAAACATGTTTTCCTATTATATCCTTAGCATAAGCTCTCGGCCAGGGGCTGCTGCATGGAGGATCCAAGATAACTTCACTCACATGTGGGCCCCTTGGAAGAGATGGCTGGAAAGCTGGGCTCAGCTGGGCCTCTCCCCCTCTTCATGTGCTACAAGGCCTCACCCATATGATCCCTCCAGCAGAAGAATCAAGAACTGCCTGCTCTTAAAAGATGTTCAACATCACTAATGATGAGAGGGAGCAAATCAAAACCACAGGGAGATGTCACCTTGCACCCATTAGGATGGCTACTGTTAGATCACAAAAATTCAACTGAGTACATCTTAAAGATGTAATAGGCTTTGGGGCGCCTGGGTGGCACAGCGGTTAGTGTCTGCCTTCGGCTCTGGGCGTGATCCCAGTGTTATGGGATCGAGCCCCACATCAGGCTCCTCCGCTATGAGCCTGCTTCTTCCTCTCCCACTCCCCCTGCTTGTGTTCCCTCTCTCGCTGGCTGTCTCTATCTCTGTCGAATAAATAAATAAAAAAAATTAAATCTTTAAAAAAAAAAAAGATGTAATAGGCTTTATTAATCAATTCATGAGCTGGGCAGTATCTCATCTAGCAAGTAGAGGGGAGTTCCAAAGGGGTACAGCAAAGAAAATGTTTTTAAAGGTAGAGAGGGAGCAGAAAAAAGGAAATTACTAGCAAAGAACCCATTGTTTTAGGCATGGCCACCCTCCTAAGGGGAATGGAAAGGGTCTGTCAGTAAGAGTCCTTCTGCTGACCAGGCAATTTCCGTGTCGACAATTAAAGGCTAAAATTGTAGTTAGGTCGGGGCTCCTGGCTGCCTCAGTGGGTGGAGTGTGCGACTCTTGATCTTGGGATGTGGGTTCAAGCCCCACATTATGTGTAGAGATTACTTAAAAATAAAATCTTTTTAAAAAAATTGCAGTTAGTTTAAGGATTAAGTCTTGGTTTACTGAGGGTGCCTGGATGGCTCAGTCAGTTAAGCATCTGCCTTTGGCACAGGTCATGATCTTGGGGTCCTGGGATCAAGTCCCATGTTGGGCTCCCTGCTCAGCGGGGAGTCGGCTTCTCCCTCTGCCCCCCCCCCAACTTGTGCACTCTCTCTTTCTCTCAAATAAATAAAATCTTTAAAAAAAAAAAAAAAAAGTCTTGGTTTACCGACTTAGGGCCTTAACCTAACTGACACCATTTGGGGCCTGTAGTTTTATTTTTAACACTACTATCGCCCCCCCAAAAAAACAGAAAATAAGTGTCAGAGAGACATGAAGAAATTGAAACCTTGTACAGTGTTGGTAGGATTGAAGAGGTGCAGCAGTGTGGAGGTTCCTCAAAGAATTAAAAATAGAACTACCATATGATCCAGCAATCCCACTTCTGGGTATATATCCAAAAGAATTGAGAGCAGGGTCCTGAAGAGGTATTTGCACACCCATGTTTATCACACTATAGCCCAAAATTGGGTTTGCGTCTTGGTGGGTGTTGAGCCAAAAGACACAACCAAGCCAAGGAGTAGAAAAGGAAGGATTTCACTTGCAACAAGTAAGAACACCAGGGATATTTCCCAAAGCAGCATCTCCCTGAACAACATAATTGGAGCAGTTTTAAGTAAGTGTGCATGCATATTCATGGAAGGACTGGGCCAAGGAGCGTTCCATATGGAATTGGGGCAAAAGTCATCGGAAGTCAACAATGTCCAGGTCCTAGGTGACTGAAGTCCCAAGGCCAGCATTCAGTCTCTGGCTCCAATTAGTCCAGAGTTCAAGTGCTCAAAGTGGTTTATATCCTGCAAAAACAACTCCAAAATGTGTGTTAGGTCAATTTTTCCTTTCAAAACAGCACTGAGAGTTTTACCACTGATTTATTGTCTCTGATATGGTTACGTTACATCGGGGCCTGGTAGTGGCTGTTTGTTTTTACATTCTTCTGTTCCCTTAAAATCATCAACTACTGAAGTCTCTTTTTCTATGGTTTTAACATAACCCAGGAAGCTCTGCAAGATATGTTTTTGGGCAAGTAATGCTGGTCAGGCATCAATCATGAAACAGCCGGGGACCTACAATGACTTTTCTTACATCAAGAAAGCACCAGGGAGCAAGAATTCCTGTCCCCTCAAAGGTCCTTCTAGCTAGACTAAGAATCAAATTGCCATGAGACAAATTGACAGGAGAAAATCAAATTTAATAGGTGTATGCCAGGGGAATCCACATAGACATGGAAATCCCAAAGACAGGCAGAATGGGGTATAGATGTCTTACTGGGGGGAGGGGCCCAGAACATCAGAGGAATGCATACAGGGGCAGTAAGAACTTAGAGCAGATATTTGCTAATTAGATATTTGTCCTTCCATACAAATGGGTCACTCAGATAAAATTGATCATTAATAACTCTTATTCTGGGAAAGATCCACAATTTAGTCTTCTGTGCAGTTAAGGGAGGGGCAAACGTTTCTCTTGAGGCTGCAGAGTCACAAGAAGACAGATACCGCATGATCCCCCTCACAGGAGCTATCTAAAGTTGTCCAACTCGTAGAAACAGAAGGAATGGCAGTTACTGAGGAACGAGGGAAGGGAGAAAAGAGGAGTGTTGTTTCAGGGATATGGAGTTTCAGATTTGCAAGATGGCAAAGTTCTGGAGACTCGTTTCACAACAGTGTGAATGTACTTCCCACTCCCGAGCTGTAACACTTCAAAGTGGTTAAGATGGTGAATTTTATTTTATGCATTTTTGCCACAACAAAAAAATAAACTGCCAGTACTCTTTTTTTTCTTTTTAAGATCTATTTATTTATTTTAGAGACAGAGCTCTGCAAGTGGGGGAGGGGCAGAGAAGAGAATCTCAGACAGATGCCCTGATGGGTGGAGAGAGCTGAACACCGGGCTGGATCTCACAACCAATGAGATCATGACCTGAGCCAAATCACCAGTCAGATGCTTAACTGATCGAGCCACCCAGACGCCCCTGCCAGCTCTCTTAAAGCCCAGATTCAAAGGAAGGGGAACCTAGACCCCACCTCTCAATAAGAAGAATGCTTAAGGGGGGTGCCCTGGTGGCTCAGTTGGTTAAGCGTCTGCCTTCGGCTCAGGTCATGATCTCAGGGTCCTAGGATCAAGCCCTACATCAGGCTCCTCTGCTATGAGCCTGCTTCTTCCTCTCCCACTCCCCCTGCTTGTGTTCCCTCTCTCGCTGGCTGTCTCTATCTCTGTCAAATAAATAAATAAAAACTTTAAAAAAAAAAAAAGGAAGAAGAAGAATGCTAAAGAATCTGCAGCCATCTTTAACATGCTGTCCCCATTATGGGGCACATCACGTTTAGGGCACCTGGGGACACAGATAGGGAGACATTATTTCAAGGGGCCTGTTGCAGCCTCTCGGAGAGGAAGGAAGTTCGGAGGCCCGTGAGAGGTGGGTGTGGTTTGAAACAATGGAGCGGGAAGAACCGGCCAAGCTTGTATAGCCAATGAGGAAAAGATGGTCTGGAATGCCTCCCTTCCTCATTTTCACAACAAAGATTCAGCAGAGCCATTCTGCTAAAAGCCTGACCGCTCCCACCAAGCGTTTTTATCACTCAGACGCCTGTCGCTCCCCCAGGCCCCCAGCTATCCCGACGGTGGGGGCTCCCTGCCCTAATTGAATAGGTTGATAGGAACAATGAGCAGAAGCCGACCGCAGGAGACCTTTCAAAGTCCACAAACAGGGAGAGAATGCAACAACGCAGCGTTTAGACAGTCTGGACAATGTGGCCGCTATCAATGCTGCTCTCCAGAGCAGCGACTCAAATGACAGCTTCGCAAAGGATTTGCAAAGAGTCCTTTAGAAATGGAACATGGGCAACTCAGAGCCCCATGACGTGCTACAAGGACAAACCCGACTGAACAAAGATCCAAAGCAGTGTTGAATGACTTATTTATTCAGTCCTGCTCTGTGCAAACCTGGGAGAAAATGACAGCTTTTAAATTGCCTCCCCCGAGCTATGCAATAGCCACCGTGCATGGGAGATGTGAGCGGAAGTTCGGAAAAGAAACAATGTTTTACGAAGCGGAGATCACAGGGTACCCACCCTGGTGCTTGCCCGCCATTCCGCAGACAGCCCTGGAGAGGAAGACCCTGCCTCTGATCCGCTTCCGCCTACTGGCTTCCCAAATCCGTGTGCAGGACCCGCCCTTCCCAAGCCTTCAGGTGGGCGATTCCTCGCGGAGCTTGCCCTTTGAGTCATCCCAGTGGCTTTCTCATCTTAACTGCTCCCGGCATTGTTTTCCTGATACTGTGCTACAATCACCGCCAGAACTAACGTGCAGGTCATTTTTAGCCTTGCAGGCAGCAGAATTCTCCCGTACCCTGGGACTCCTGTTGCACGATGGTGTCATGCGCTAGGAGGGAAAAATACACGGTGTCAGTAATGTCTAGGGAACTCGGACTCCAAGCAGAGTCCCAGGCGGCCTGGTGATGAGCTGCCGGCGCAAGGGTGAGGCACGGCAGGCACCTCATGAGCGAGATGTCAGGAGGCCCTCGCTGGGGTGTGAACTCCTGCTTCAGGCTTGTACCCGGAGCCTCCCTGGCCCCGCCCCAGTCCAGCCTGGCTCTTCTCATTTCCGTTCACTCCTCGGCTGCCTGCCTGGCATGGGCTCTGCAGGTGAGGAGTGCAGTTCCCAGGCTTACAAAGTCAACGAAGAAGAGACATTGAAGAGGGAAGGGTTGAATAATCAATGGTGAGGTCAGTGAGGGATCCAATGAGGGATTTGGTCACATGGAGGATACAGGTGACCCAAGATGGCAGCAAATCCAAGGATTGGTGATGAGTAACCCACGCTGGGCAGCCGCTAACTGGGTTAGACCCCAGATGGTGGGATGTGAACAGGAACCTTGTGAGACGCCCCTACAAGAAGGCCCGGGATCTTCCCAGGGAGATGCCTACCCTGCAGGAAGCTTCCTTCTCCTCCTCAGTCTTGGGTGTCCGTGCTGGGGGGTTGGGGGACTGATCAAAAGCCCTTCCACCCCTGTCTGCTCTCTTCCCAGCCCGCTGTGATGTCATAAAGCCGAATCAGGCAGCTTAGAGCCAGGGAAAGAGAAAGTGCGAGTCTCTGGTTCCTGGATGCCAACAAATGGTTCACACCAAGGCAGGCTTTTCTATCATGAAAGCAGGGGTATATTTATTTGCAGACATCAAGAAAATGAGATCTACCTTCTTGCCTTCCTCTTCCCCTGCATCACCCACGTAGGGCCCTGGCACTTCCATTGCTACCTTTTCTTCCATGTGCATATCCACCTTTTCAAAACCCATTCCCCTCTTCCGCTTCATGTATTTTTAACCTGCACCCACTCCTCCCTCTCCCCCACCCCAGCTAGCACCTTTCATGGATCTTACTGGAAAACCCAGACATTTCACTCTGTGCATTTGAAATAGGAAAATATTCAGAGTGAAGAATGCTAAAGCAATGGAATCGTGAACACACAAACGTGACTTTGGATTCCATCTAGGAAGACCACCTCCGGGGCAGCAGAGCAGAGAGCACCCAAGGCTCAGAAGCACTCATGGCTGTGTGTAAAACCCATGGGTTGCTTTTGTTGCTTTTAGTAATATCTGAAGAAAGCATTCCCTTCCATAAGACTTCTACCAGAGTGATGCAATCTCAGGGAATCTTTACAGATTAATCATCATTAGGACATGATCATATTTCAATTATCCCCTGTGTAGTCTGGGTACATTAAAGCAACTGAGTTCTCTCGCTGAGAGAAGTTCATTAGAATCATAATGTGCAAAAGATATTTTAAAGTGTTTTAAAGTCTATTGGAAAACAACAAGGGGATAAATGCTAGAAAGACAGAATCTTCCAGAGGTTTCTCTAGCACTCATTCAGAAATCATAATCTTATCTTGTGATGTGGAACAAGGACCATAACCGACTAATGGGCCAATTGTTTTATTATCATTTGTGTTTCTACCTACTCTGTGATGAAAACCTTTCCTTTCATCCCAAATCTGGCCAGCTAGATGCATTTACCCATCTTCACAATATATAAGGGACCCTGAAACCCTGGTTAACAGTGCCAAAGTGCATGGAAATCATCCAAAGAAAGGAGTCAATCATATGATTTGTGGTCTAGTTGTATCAATACAGGAATAGTCCCTAACAGTATGCTGGACAAAAGGAAAAACAGCTTATCCCCTGAGAATTTGTCCTAAAGAAAGAATTTAAAAGAACACATAGAGCTTTATAGGCAAAGATAGTTATTCTCGATAACAAAAAATGGGAAACCTACTTACAATCTGCCAGTGGCCCAACAGTTGAGAATGGGATACTGAGCATGGCGTGAAAGGAATGAGAATGGAATGGAATATTCTGCAGCTCTTAGAAACTGATGCTGATGGGGCACCTCGCTGGCTTAGTCGGTACAGGATGTAATTCTTGACCTCAAGTTTGTGAGTTCGAGCCCCATGTTGGGTGTAGAGGTTACTTCAAAATAAAAAATCTTTAATAAAAAGAAAAAGAAATTGATGCTGGTGATACAGAATGGAAATGTAGAAAATTGTTTTTAATATGTTAAAAATGTCATCTATACTGTGATTCCAACCATATAAAATAAGTGCACATTTAGATACGGAACGGAAAGATACGTGGGAAGAAAGCAATGTCTCCTTTGCAGCTGTTATAATGTTGATTGTATAATAAATAAATCACACTTGGAAAGAAAAGGAAAATGCTCAAGTGAGACATTTTCTGTGCCAGGCAGAAAAATCGTCCAAGCTTGGGATCATTTCACATTCTTCCTTGTTCCTTCAAAGCAGCCTATAATTTTCACCCAGATGTGGGGAACACACCTGTCTGGATGATGGGAGGCCCCTTTCTGGAAGACTGTGTGCTGTTTGTTTATGGAACAGGAACCTCAAACTTTTCAGTCTTCTCTGATAACATATTTAAACTACACTCGAACCATTTGCTGGTGTGGTTTTTCTGTGACAACTATGCACAAAAATCTTTGCTGACAGAAAATGATACATTTTTTCTTTCTCTCTTTCTCTTTCTCCTCCCCTACCCCCCTCCCCACCCCTTTCTGCAGTTCTGCTAAGCCAATATTCTCTAGAATGAGCACAAAACAAATCAAATAACAGCTAAACAAATCGAATAAGAGCTTTTGTACATCAACATCAAGAAGGAAGACTTGGGAGGAATCAGAGTACAGAGACAGATCTGGACAAGAGCGAGCCATCTACTTGTCAAGCCACCTTCTAAATCTGGACCTGCAGAGATGGGAGTGATTTTCTGGAAGGAGACGTGATAGTGGATTAAACACCAGCTCATGGGAAGCTATCATCGAATCAGATCAGATCACATTCATGAGAAATCACATTCAGGAAATATTTTAAGAAAGAGGAATATAAATGTGCTAGAATTAACATGTAAAATATATATGTACTGAGGTTTGTAAACTGTCCTTTTTTAATCAAACCGAAAACAAAAAGCTTTAATCTTTCAACCTTATTAAAAAAAAAAAAAGGCAGTCGATCCTAAATTATTTCCATCTCAAAAGCCAAGAGGCTGATCAAGCATCATTTACAGAGGAAGGCAGCTTAGGAAAATGCCTCTGCGTATTTTCACAGGAGAGGTGATCTTTGGTTCCCCATCTCTGCCGTGCATTTATTTCACTGTGTAATTAGTTACAACCACTCAGTTAAGAGATGTAACACTTCAAACTTTTTATAGAGTCTGTGTTCAGTTTAATCCGTCTGTACAAGTTATTACTGAGAAAGTGTTTTTGACATATGCTATAAGTCCATCAAGTTGTATATTACAGGAAGTACATCTTTACATCGTAGGTTCCCAAGCAATATAGCTATCCCTATCTTTCAGGAAACAGCATCAAGGAACTCTGAAAAATATAGAAAGCTCATTTTCACCTTGGATGCTCACGTGTAATATATAGGCTGCTATCAAATAAACACTTTTTTTCTAATTCTCCCTAGTAAATGCATAGGAATTTAATATACTTTATAAATAGGCATCTAAAAGCTCTCCTTTTTTTTTTCTATTTCTTTGCTGTACATGTCATCAGAAATCCATAGCCTTTCTTTCCCTTATTAACAGGTACTCATTTTTGTTTTAAAAAAAAAATCATTCCATTAAATCTATTTCTAAATAATAGTAAGTGGTACTAAGAAAATAAATAATAATTTAATAGCCTTAGAAATAAATGAATATATACTTATACAGGTCAAGAAACTTGGTAGGAGTAAGTTGCCTGTTTGTTTACTAATGTTGGTTTCAAGAATACTCAGATTTCTTTGAGTTGGTTGACATTTGGAAGTAGTTACAACTGGTCAGTTGTCTTCAGCGATCTTTTGCTCCCAGGCTTTCCCTGCCATCACCCTCATCACATATCTCACCAATATGCAACAGAAAAAGACGTAATACTCAAGTAGGCAACGTCTCAAGAATGGACACAAGCTAAAATGTACATGCGAGAGGTAATCAGTGTGAGCCAAACCATGTTCTATACCCAAGCAGAAAACATGGACATGTAGAAGGCCTTCATTTTTAGACTCACAATTAAGATCAAATTAGCAGACATCCCTGGAACACCAGATGAAGGATAAGGCAAGAAGTGATACAGATAGGAGTTGATTTCTTGTTCCCTGTCTCTATTAGGACAACACTCCCATTTTTGCCAAGTGTTTCTGATACTATCTATCTTTTCACCATAAACGAGATTATGTTTTAAATGGCTAAGAGTGTATTACAAGGACGCTCAAATGAGTGAACCCCAAATCACAAAGATACAGGCTTTCTAAAGAACCAAATTAAGGAAATACTTATTATCTCTAAAGTATTAGCCATTCTGGGAGTTACCTGGTACATTAAATATTAACTCTCCCACTGCATTCCAAACACCCTCCTTACTAAATTTAATTACACACAACTTTTCAAGAATTCATCTTTTATTTACAGGGAGGTACCTCTCTATAAGAAAATTAGAAAGTGTTGGTTTTCTCTAATCCATGTAAATTACAGATTCCACTGGGAGTCCTGCATCACTGATAGTGGTGTTTATAAAAATGAAAAAGTGCTTCCTATCCACATGCAAATGTTTTGTAAAATTTTTTTCCATAAAACCTAAGTGTAATTTAGCATACCACAGTGCTCTGAGGATGGGTCATTGATGATGTACCATTTGTACATAAGTAATACACCTGTAAATCACTAAGTGTTAAGAAATATGTTTTTATCTTTTTAAAAAAATAACGTGACTCCCTTTCTCATCTGTTCTGTTGTATTGCGTCCAAAAAGTTGTGTGTAATTTTTTTAAGGTCCAGGAAATGTAAAGAAATTTGTTGGAATATCTGAATTTCTGTAAAAAAATAAAAATAAAAATAAGATTTTGTTATTTAAAAGAGGGCTTGGTGATGTGGGACACCTTGGGTGCATTCAGTGTCTTTGTTCCAGTGAGCCGGTGACAGCGTGGTGATTTGACCAAAATAGCTACCTTCAGAAAATCTGCTTTGTAGGGCTGCCTGAGTGGTTCCGTTGGTGAAGCGTCTGACTCTTGATTTCGGCTCAGGTTGTGATCTTGGGGTCGAGACTTCCTGCCCTGCATCAGGCTCCACACTGAGTGTGGAAGCTGCTTAAGATTCTCTCCCTCTCCCTCTGACCCTCCCCCCCCGACTTGCGTGTGCACACACGCAAGCGTGCACTCTCTTTCTCTCAAACGGCAGCAAAACAAAAAGAAAAAAAAATCTCCTTTCTGTCAGATTCCATAATATTCACCAACAGCAGACATTTGTTAGGTAGGCAGGACCCTCACTTAGAAGCATGATTACCATCTCCAAACCTCTTCTAGCCAGTACAGACACACCTCAAGCTGAATCTTCATATACTCAGTAGAATGACATCAAGAAGTAAATAGCCAGACTGTTCAAGTAAAACTTGACCTGAAATACCCAATTAATTGCTCAGTCGCCACTTGGCTAATTGGAAACAGCCACCTGCTCCTCAGACATGAGCAACCTTTTTGCAACGGTTCGTAGTGAGTGTGTGCAGTCTAGGTGGGTTCCAGTGCCCCCTCTGTCACTTACTACAGGATTCTAAACACCTCTCAGCCTCAGTGTCCTTATCTATAAAATAGACACAATAATACCTGGCCCCATAGTGTTGTGAGGACATACATTAAATGAGAGTGTTGTTATGCCTGACAGGTAAGAGATATTCAATGAATGTTAATTCCTTACCCCCCTACTATGTGCAAGACATGGAAGGAAAAAAAGAAACATAAAATACACCTTCTGCTTTCAAAATACTGAGGATAATTAGAGCAACATTTGTAAGCAGAGTTTGAAAACTCAGATCAGATGCCTGGAGCAGCCAGGTAGATAAGTAAATGGACAAAGCAAAACAAGCTGGGTTTGGGAAATCATAGGAAGTAATGGGCACTGTGGAGCACTAGAAAGCCCAGGTCCCATCCAAAGAGAATAAATAGCTGGTACTCAGTTCTAGTCATTCAACAAACATGTACTGAGTATCTACTGTGTGCCAGGAACTGTTCTAAATCCTGAGAAGACAGTGGTAAAGCAGATGATCAAGGTCCCCGCTCTTTGAGGTCTTAGGTTCTAGTAGGAGAAGAGATCATAAGCAGGGAAATGTCAGCTAAGAATAGGTGCCCTCGAGAGAAGGAAAACATGATGTGAGGGAGACATGGAGAGGCTGATCGAGGAAGACAGCTCTGAAAAGATGGCATTTTTTAAAGTGAGATCTGGGGGCACCTGGCTGGCACAGTCGGTTGAGTGGCCAACTCTTGATTTTGGCTCAGGTCATGATCTCAAGGTCATGGGATCGAGCCCCACGTCAGGCTCTGCCCTGCGTGTGGAGTCTGCTTGGGATTCTCTCCCTCTTCCTCTGCCCCTCCCCCAGCTCTCTAAATAAATACATACATACAATCTTCAAAAAAAATAAAAACAAAGTGAGATAGGAGTAAGAACGAGCCAGCTGTGGGAAGAAAGGGGGAAGGTCACATGCCACACAGGGGAGGCCACAAGTGTAGAGGCTCTGAGGCAGGACTAAGGTCACTTTGCTTGAGCAATCAGGCAGCAGAGGCAGGTGACCTGAGCTGAGCCAGGAATGAGGTAGGCCAGGAAGGTTGGTACTGTTTTTAAGTGTGAGGCAAAGCCATTTGAGGGTCTCAAGGGGAGAATGATGCTAGCTACCATATAATTTTAAAGTTTACTCTGGGCTTCTGGGTCTAGCAGTATAAACCAGATACTCTAAAAAAGCCTTCCTTACGCAATACTCCCAAGTCCTGGATAATTTACAATGAGCTTATTTTTAATACACAGCTTAGCTTGCAAGGAAGTAAGAGAAATCCCAAAGGCATTAAAAAAGAAGAGTAAACTGAAAACTGAGCATGAAGTGTAAACAAATGCAGAAACTGGGATTGCCCGAAGGGGAATACAGACATAAGGGCAGGGAATGGGAGGCTGAGCCTCGGGCCACTGGAAGTGGAGGAGCTGAAGATGCGAGTCCCAAGGCCGCAACCTTCGGACAAGTGCAGCACAGGAAAGATGTTCGTGCTAGCAAACAAAAGAAGCCTTGTGAAGAATGCCATCTCCACATTAGGTCTAGATGGAGATGGTGGGGGAAGAGGGGGAGAAAGAAAAGAGTAATTACCCTCTGAAATGTTTAACCCATGGATATGTGCCCCTGCCCAAGTCTGGAATTCAATCTTACATTCTCCATATACTCAAAGAAACTTCGAATCGAGAAATTAAAAGAATTTGCCAGAACCTTGGTGGCTGGCAAATTCAAATATACATCTTTTTGGAGGGAAAGCATCTTTATAACATAAATCTCACCAATTCAGCTTAACAAAGTATGTGTTCACAATTTTTAAATTACTAAACATACAAAAAGCCATGAGAGAGAATCAGCAGAAATCATGACAGACTCATTGCCCATTAGATTTTAGACATTGTGATTACCAGGCATGGAATATAAAATAATTATGTTTTATATGTAAAAGAAAGACGGTATCTAAAACATGAACAATATAAAAAAACCAGTAGATATAATCAGTTAGACTTGAAGGAAAAAAAAAATTTCTTAGAATTGAAAAATATAATCATTGAAATTTAAAATATGATGTAGCAATTAAATGTAAATTAGGTTTAACTAAAGAGAGAACTTGTCAACTAGAAGACAGATCTAAAGAAATTACCCAGAATGAAATATAGAAAGCCAAGAGATTGAATATGAAAAGCGGTTCAGCAACAGAGAAGATATATATGTCTAATCAGAGTTCCAGTAGGAAAAATTGAATAAAGGAAACACAATATTTGAATAGAACTTGGCTGAAATGTTTCCATAACTGATGAAAGGTATGAATCCACACATATAGGAAGCACAACAGTAATCAAGCAAGATAAATAAAAAGTAAATTCAGACATGACAATAAAGTGTAGACCAAAGAAAGAGGAAGCATCATGAAGGTAATCTACAAAGGAATCATCTCTAAACTGATCATAAATACCAGAGACGTTAGCATATATATCCAAGGTGCCAAAGTGAAATAACTCTCAGTCTAAAATTGTGTTTCAGCAAAACTTTTCTAAGACCAAAAGTGAAATACAGTCATCTTGAGACGAACAAAGCTAAGGGGATTACCAGCAATAAAGCTACACAGAAGGAATTTCTGAAGATGAACCAAGAAGTAAGGTTCAAGATGCAAAAAAGAATAGAGAGCAAAGAATTTGGTACCTATGTGGGTTTATCTAAACAAGCATTGCACAAAATAATAATAAAACATCTAATTTACGGAATTAAAAAAATAAAGACAACTAAAATACCAGATGACAATACCATGTCAACTGAGAATAGATGACCAGAGTTTAAGGAATTCATGTTAATTGGAAAGAGAGTTACAATATGGATTAATAATAGTAATAACTAGCAATTGTTTATTTATAATGTGCCAGGCATATGTAACAATTCATTTAACCCTCATAGCAACCTTGTAAGTTAGATACTATTGTTATCCTCAGCTCACAGATGAAGAGCCTGTGGCACAGTGGATTTGAATAATTTACCCAAGGTCGCACAGCTAGTGAGCAAAGGCATGGAATTGGTGGCGGCAACTCATCCATCCATCCCTTGGAGAAGACGAGGAGCACTTTTTGTGGAGGCTGGGGAGCCAAGCTGGAGCCCTGGCCAGTATGGTGGTAGCAGTTGGTCTGACCGCTACTGCGGCGGGATTTGCAGGCCATGATGTTTTGCCAGCCACGAACCATATGGAGCCTCAAGTAAAACAGGTTTTTCAAAGTCTACCAAAACTGCCTTCCGCAGGGGCTGTTGTATAGGCGGGTTTGAACCCCAAATGACAAAACGAGAAGCAGCATTATTACTAAGCGTAAACCCTCCTGCCACTAAAGGAAAAAGAAGAGATGCTCATTGATGAATTATGCTTTTAAATTACCCAGACGAGGATCTCCTCAGATAGCAGCCAAAATCCATAAAGCTGAAGATTTACTAGAAGGTCAAGCTAAATAATGAAGTATCGTGTGATGAATTTTAAGTTCTTGTTAGTTGATGTTTATGAGTGCCAGCTTTTTGTAATAAAATGCCTCAAAGCTACAAAATGAAAAGTGTAGGAAAAGGAGAACAAATAAAAAGGACAATGTAAGGGGCACCTCGGTGGCTCAGTCGGTTAAGGTCTCCCCTTAGCTTAGGTCATGATCCCAGGGTCCTGGGATCAAGCCCTTCATCGGGCTCCCTGCTCAGCGGAGAGTCTGCTTCTCTCTTTCCCTCTCATGCTCTCTTGCTTGGTCTCTTGCTCTTTCTCCAAATAAATAAAAAATAAAGTCTTTCCCAAAAGCACAATGTAAGATAGAAGAAATAAAACCAAATCAGACAACAAAATAAATAAAAGTAGATTGTTTGCTAATTAAAAGAGATTGTGACACTGGAGTTTTAAAAACCCATCAGTATGCTGCTTATACATATAGGGGCACCTGGGTGGCTCAGTTGGTTAGGCATCTGACTCTTGATTTCAGCTCAGGTCAAGATCCCAGGGTCCTGGGATCAAGCCCCGAGTCAGGCTCTGCACTCAGCAGGGGTCTGCTGGGGGAGTCTCTCTCTCTCTGTCCCTCTGCCCCCCTCCCACCATGTGTGCACACTCTCTATCTCTCAAATGAATAATTTTTTTTAAAAAAGTGACACAATAAAACATGAGGACACAGAAAAAATGAAAATAAAATGATGGAGGGGCACCTGGGTGGCACAGCCTGAGCATCTGCCTTCAGCTCAGGGCGCGATCCCAGTGTTCTGGGATCGAACCCCACATCAGGCTCCTCCTCTGGGAGCCTGCTTCTTCCTCTCCCACTCCCCCTGCTTGTGTTCCCTCTCTCGCTGGCTGTCTCTCTCTCTGTCAAATAAATAAATAAAATCTTAAAAAAAGAAAAGAAAAGAAAATGATAGAAAAATATATACTGGGCAAATACCAAAAGAAAGCTATATTAATAGCAGATCAAAAAATAAAGAATGGAAAATATTTTCAGCAATCAAAACAATCCCTACACAATGAGAGTTTCAACTCAACCACAAAATATTAAAATTCTAAACTTACATGCATTTAATAAGATAGCTTCAAAATACACATAGCAAAAATGAAAGAATTACAAGGAGAAATAGATAAATCCAGTATCATAATGGGAAATTTTAACAAATTTTTTTTGCAAATTATCAATAGATCAAAAAGACAAAAATATTTAGTAAACATAGAGAAGATTTGTGTTTTGCTTTGTTCTAAAGATTTTATTTATTTGTCAGAGAGAAAGAGAGCGCACAAGCAGAGAAAGTGCAGGCAGAGGGAGAAGCAGACTCCCCGTTGAGCAAGGAGCCCGATGTGGGGCTCGATCCCAGGACCCTGGGATCATGACCTGAGCCAAAGGCAGATGCTCAACTGACTGAGCCACCTAGGTGTCCCATCATAGAGAAGATTTGAATAATTCAATTATAAGCGTGATTTAATGGCATGTAAAAATGCCACACTGGTACCTGAAAAAGAGTAAAACTGCTACATATCCAATCTTGTTTTAATACCACTTCTATTAAAGTCCATGTACCTTATGTGTTATACCTCAATTTTTTAAAATGTTAGTCACCCACAAAGAAAACAACTATCAAATTTTCAAAGAACTGATTACTTAAATCTAGTACATAATTATCCAGAGGGCAAAAAGAAACAATGCTCCCACAACTCATTTTGAGGGCAGTTTGAAAAAGGAAAACTCCAGGCCAGCCTGTATCCTAATACATCATAATGAAATATTTGTAGGCAAGTCACCACATGAAGAGGCTAAAAGATAAACACCATAAGATTGCCTGATAAATGCAAAAAAAAAGTCATTTGATAAAACTTAAAATCATCTATAATAGCAAGAATTTTTACAAAACTAGGAATAAAGACAATTTTCCTAAGAAACCTTTCTACCAAACCATTTACTTTTACCTGTAATTGTGACATGTTAAAAGGAGTCCCTTTCAAATAAAGGATAAGACAAATAAGCTCACCATCAGTACGTCTGTCAGCATTACATTAATAAAGCCAACACAGTAAAACAAGAAAAAGGAATAAAAGGCATAAGAACTTGAAGAGAAAAAACAAAACTGTCACCATTTTATGATTGTAATTGCTCTCCTATTAAACTGATAACAGATACTATGCTTGATCTTAGCCAAAGGGCAAAAAGCAATATAGAACTGCCCTCAAAAAAACAAGAAAACCAAAACTACAGGTAAAAATTATTAGAATCTATAAGAAATTAACAAGGTGGTTAGATTTCAGATCAATGTATTAAAGTTGCATTTCTCTAGCACAGCAGCAAGCAATTAAAAAGCTATTTCTTTTTTTTTAAACATAATTTCAAAAAAAAAAACTAATGATGGGGTGCCTGGGTGGCACAGTGGTTAAGCGTCTGCCTTTGGCTCAGGGTGTGATCCCAGCGTTATGGGATCGAGCCCCACATCAGGCTCCTCCGCTAGGAGCCTGCTTCTTCCTCTCCCACTCCCCCTGCTTGTGTTCCCTCTCTCGCTGGCTGTCTCTCTCTCTGTCAAATAAATAAATAAAATCTTTAAAAAAAAAATCTAATGATAACAACAAAAATCATGATACCTAAGAATACATCTAGCAAAATAAGTAGGGAAACTTTATGGAGAAAATTAGAAAACTTCATTGAAATACTTGAAAGATCTTTAAAAATGTAGAAATATTCTATATTCACTAATAGGAGAATTCAATATGATTAAGATCAGATTCTCCTCAAATTGTACAATCAATGAAATGCCCACCAAAATTTCATCAGAGCATTCTGAGGACCTTGACTAGCTGATTCTAAATATTTGTGGAGACACAGGGCGCCTGGCTGGCTCAGTCAGTAGAGCGTGAGACTCTTGATCTCGGGCTAGTGAATTCAAGCCCCACACTGGGCATGCAGCCTACTTAAAAAAGAAAAAATATATATAATGTCAAAAATAGCCGTGATGCTCCTGAAAAAGAATAAGGTGGAAAGACTTGCTCAATCAGATATTGATTTATTATAAAACTATACTAATTGAGGGGTATCTGGGAGGCTAAGTCAGTTAAGTGTCTGCCTTCGGCTCAGGTCACAATCCTGGGGTCCTGGGATTAAGCCCTGAGTCGGGCTCCCTGTTCAGTGGGGAGTCTGCGTCTCCCTCTTCCTCTGCTCCTCCCCCCTGCTTGTGCTCTCTCTCTTCTCTCTTTCAAATAAATAAATAAATAAATAATCTTTGTAAAAAACCTGTAATAATTGAGATAGACCAACCGATGAAGCAAAAGAGAAAGCCTAAGAAGTATATAAATGCGTTTTTTTGAAAACTGAAATAAGAAGAAATGGCATGATAGATCAGTTGGAAAAGTATGTGCTAGTCAGTAAATGGTTCTGAAACATTTGGTTGTTGTTGGGAGATAATTCTACATGAGAGTGGTGTTTCTGCACATCTTGTGAACAGCGACACTAACTGCCTTTATTCCAGGTTGTCCTTTCAAGACTCTGTACAGCAAACAGCCTGGGAAGATAGAGAAAGGGCCTCCCTCTAGAGCAAAGAGTACGTTTGTTTATTGTTCCATAATAAAGGAAACATCTCCCTTTAAGGCAAAGTCAGGCTGGCTCATTGCCCATTATAAAATATTCAGGTTCCCTAGGGCTCAGGATTCCTCTTCTGTAATACAACCCATTACAATATCACCCGGCCTTCTTCTCATGGCCCTCTGGGAATGCGCGGAAGAGAACCAATGCCAGCAAGCAGCTTGACTAGCCATGGATGATGAAGTCCTTTGTCTCTGACCAGGAGTCTCATGTGTTCTGTAGCACCCAGAGATTGTGGCAGGCCAGCTTCTTAGTCCGCCAGTAGGATTAAGATCACAGTGCTTCAGTTATCCACTTGAAAAAAAAGGAAATGAGACAAGACATCTACTCAGATTGTACACAAAAATCTACTCCAGATGAATTAAGGACTTAACTGTGAAAGGCAAAAATTTAACTTTCGGAAGAAAATATGGATAATCTCAGAAAGGGGAAGGGTTTATTGAATAAAACAAAAAAATCATAAAGGAAATCACTGATAAGTAGACTGAAATAAAAGACTTCTGTTCAACAAAATATTCCATAAAGAAAACGAAGAGCCACAAATTAGGAGAAGATGTTTATTAAATATATTACTGATAAAGGTTAACAATACAGAATATATAGAGAACTCTTAAAAATCAATTTCCTGGGGCGCCTGGATGGCTCTGTTGGTTAAGCAGCTGACTCTTGATTTTTGCTCAGGTCATGATCTCGGGCCCTGGGATCGGCCTCCACATTGGGCTCTGTGCTCAGCAGGGAGTCTGTTTCAGGATTCTTTCTCTCCCTCTGCCCCTCCCCCCACTTGCTCTCTCTGTCTCTAAAATAATTTTTTTTTAAAAAATCAGTTTCCTAAAAGTCATTTAAAAAAAAGGAAAAATGAGCAAAAAATATGTACAGGAATTTAACAAAAAAGAAAACATGGGGGTGCCTGGCTGGCTCAATCGGAAAAGTGGGCAAATCTCGATCCTGGTTTTTGAGTTCACACTCCACAGATTACTTAAAAATAAAATCTTTAAAAACACACACAAATGACAAACAAACAACAAGATATTCAACTAGTAATAAAAAAATGGCAATTAATTGCAAATGATAATATTCATTTTATTGGCCTAAGTTACAAGTCTGACAGTACTAAGCATTAGCATGGCTGTGCAAAGTGGGGTTTCTTACACTATTGGTGAGAGTAAAATTTGGTATAATCAGTTTGAAAAACAAATTGGCATTATCTTGCAAAATTGAACAGTTGTTTTTGGTTTGGCTTTTTTTTTATCATTTTCTTCTTTCTTTTGTTTTTTGAATAGGTAATACCTTTCTTTCTTTCCTTCCTTCCTTCCTTCCTTCCTTCCTTCCTTCCTTCCTTCCTTCCTTCCTTCACGTAAATCTCTAAGCCCAACGTGGGGCTTGAACTCACAACCCAAAGATCAAGAGTTGTGTGCTCTACCAACTGAGCCAGCCAGGTGTCCCAAAATTGAACATTTGTATACACTAAATTCGTCAGTTCTATTCCTAGATATATATGCTGGAGAAATTATTGCACAGAAACACTGAAAAAAAATTCATCAATGGAGAATAGATAAATTGTGGACTGTTCAAGTTTTATTTTTCAGTTAATTAATATTACTATAAGCATGAAAATTAATAAACCGAACTCATAAACCTCTACATAAATGATTAGATTGGATTAGATATACAATGCTGAGTGGGAAAAAAACAAGTTTCAGCAGATACACTATGACTCCATTTTTATAAATCACAAAAACAAGCAAAACTAAACCCTATATTGTTTAGAGATAAATGCCTATGGGATAAAACTATAAAGATATAAGCACAAGAATGATAAAAACAAATCCCAAGATTGTGGTTACTGGAGCGCCTGGCTGGTTCTACGGGTATTTTGATAATGGCTTTGAGATACACTTTGGCTCTTACCGTCTGTGGCGGGAGTTAGCCTAAGTTTGCCTTTCAAAAGTCATGTCCTGAAACTTCAGTTTCATGGAGGGATTAGCGGATTTCATTTCTTCTATGCTGGTTCCCTGTGATCCTTCTAGAAGAGACTAATAATTTGCATATGATAGCCACAAAGAAAAAAAGAATGCATTTCTATGTCAGGTTTTCATTTTGAGAACATTTAGCATCTAGGTACGAATGTACTGCCTTCTCTGAAATAAAACATTAATTCTCTCTCCAAGATAGGTTACCAGTTAGATCATTAAAATCCATCCATGAGAGGTGCCTGGGTGGTTCACTCTGTTAAGCGTTGACTCTTGATTTTAGCTCAGGTCATGATCTCAAGGTCCTGAGATTGAGCCCCAAGTCGGGCTCTGTGCTCAGCACTGAGTCTTCTGGAGATTATCTCCCTCTCCCTCTGCCCCTCCCCTGCTTGCTCTCTCTCTCTCTCTCAGATAAATAAATAAAATATTTAAAAATCAAATCCAATCCTTGAAATCCATCCAATGAGAGCCAAACCTTGGTGAACTGGGTTGAGGAAATGCATTTACCTTACTTCCTGCCACTCACTCTCTTAAATAAAAAGCTGGGAATTCCCTTCTAACGGGTCTATTTCATGATCTCAACCATGAGTCAACAGGCCCCGGGGCTCAGACAGCAGAACCAACCTGTGGCTCAATCTTAGTTTCCAGAATTACTTAAATATTGGCCTTTCCTCTAGCATTAACTGAAAGGAACTTTCCCTCAGGACCAAATTGACAACTCTACTTGCAATTATGGACAAAAGGCTGTTTCTTGGCCAAGCCAAGGTGGTGAACTGAAAGGATCCTGGAAGTAGGTGGATATGATGTTATCTTGCTGACAGTTTCCCAAGTCAAAACATGCACTTGAAAGTTTAGCTTCCTCCAGAGCAGGAATTTCTGAAATTTTAGAAGCAGCTTCCCTATCAAAGTTTTTACACTTTTCAGGTCTTTTGATTTTAAAAAGCTTGTGATCCTTTGCTAGGTGATTAAAACCCATTTG
The DNA here is from genome assembly GCF_002007445.2 of Ailuropoda melanoleuca. NCBI lineage: Eukaryota > Metazoa > Chordata > Mammalia > Carnivora > Ursidae > Ailuropoda > Ailuropoda melanoleuca. The sequence goes on along the minus strand of NC_048218.1, from coordinate 126,987,098 downwards.
GAATTAAATACAGTTGCCCTGATCGTGTCAAAAATGACGAAGTTGCCTTCCTAGAGCTTAGTTTACTGGTCAGATTTAGAAAGCTGGATTTTTAAAATTGATTTGTACTGCCATCTAGTGGTATATTTCATTGCAAATTTCAACACCCTATAGTGCATTTTTACTATTTTTTACTTTTATCTTTAATTTTTACCATAATTATCCCACATAAGTTGTTTCTTTCTCCTAAATACAATCCTGGTTGATTAATGTAATGATCCCTCCATTTGGAAAGGCAGAATTGTGTAAAGATGAAACACACAAGAACTAACATGATGCTGTCTGGGTTCAAATCCTAGCTCAGAACTTGCAATCTATGTGCCCTTGGACTAGTTATAAGACACCTCCATGCCTCAGTTTCATAATCTGTAAAACAGGGATGATAATCAAATCTACCTCATAGAGTTGTGTAAGAGACACTACACTCAGCCCAGACACTCGCACGAAGTAAGTGCTCAGTGGAAACACAAGGTACCATCACATCCATAGATCCCTGGGAGCCTAATTTGCATAGACCCTCAGGATGCTGGGATAACAAAGGAGCCCCTGTTGTATTCTACTCCCAAATAGATCTTTAGACACAACAGGACCCATGGTCAGGTCTCTGGATACTAGAATTACCATATGATCCAGCAATTCTAGATAAATACCCTGAAAGAATTAAAAACAGAGACTCAAACAGGTATTTGTACTCCAAAACTCACCACAGCATTATTCACAATAGCTAAAAGGTGAGACCATCCCAGATGTCCCTCAGCAGATGACTGGATAAATAAAGTGAGAGCTATACATACAATGGACTATTATTCAGCCTTAAAAAGGAATGAAATTCTGATATGTGCTACCACATACACGGAGGAACCTTGGAAACATTATGCTAAGTGAAATAAGTCAGACCCAAAAGAATAAATGTCTGATTCCATAATATATGAGGTACCTGGAATATTCAAATTCACGGAGACAAGAAGTAGAATAGTGGTCACCAAGGGCTGGAGGATTCAGGAACGGGGAGTTATTGTTTAATGAACTGAGTTTCAATTTGGAATGACGAAAAAGTTCTGGATCAGAAATAGTGGTGACGGTTGCCCAACGATGGGCTTGCGTTTAATGCCACTGAAACTGTACACTTAACAATGGCGAAAATGGTAACTTTTATGTTATATGTATTTTACCACAATGAAACAAAATAGGCAGGACCAGAGAGCTGGCGCACGTTCCTTGTCCCCAGTCTTTACCCTCATTACATACAAGCACTGGCCGAGGGTCTCTGGGGCACCGCCATGGGACAGGGGTCCTAGGCACCCGGCTCCAGTGCCTCAAAGGAGGCCCCACAGCCTTCTGACGCCTCCCGTCCATACATGCCACACACACACACACACACACACACACACACACACAGGCACACAGGTATCTCTGTGGTACCTTCATACTCTTGGAAGGAGGACAAAGAGGCAGCACTCTGGAATCCTGGAAAGCTACCAGGGCTTGTGTGACAGACTCTTGAACCTAAGCCCTTCTTTTCCCCTGAGGCTATCTTGGCCTAAGGAACTGGAGTTAGGCTTTTTTTTTTTTTTAAGATTTATTTATTTATTTGAGAGAAAGATAGAGAAACAGAGACTGCAAGCAGGGGGTGGGGCAGAGGGAGAGAATCTCAAGAAGACTCCCCGACAAGTGTGGAGCCTGAAGCGAGGTTCGACCTCATGACCCATGAGATCGTGACCTGAGCCATAAACCAAGAGCCTGGCTCTCAACCAACTGAGCCACCCAGGCGTCCCAGGGTTGTGCTTTTAAAAATACAAAAATAGGGGCTCCTGGATCTGGCGCCCCTCCCCCCACTTGTGCTCACTTGGGCGCTCTCTCTATATCTCAAGTAAATTAATAAAATCTTTTTTTAAAAAGTACAAAAATAGGGGCACCAGGTTAGCTTAGTCAGTTAAGCAACTGACACTTGATCTCCGCTCAGGTCTTGATCGCAGGGTCATTGGGCTCAATGCTGGGTATACAGGCTACTTAAAAATAAATAAATAAATAAATAAAAAATAAAATAGAAGTATGAAAACATCCTCCCAAAAAATGCACATGATTCTAATTTTCATTTGTAGGCAGAGCGAAGAGTAATGTGGACAATCTCGATGCCTTTTGGTTAATGCTGAGAAACAGCTTAAATGAACCTGTGAACCCAAAGATAAGTCAGATCCAGAAAGAGCTGTGGCTCTACCCGCCAGCAAGGGACCGGAGGTGCATGAGCCAGCGCAGCTGGACAGCTGGAAACCTGCTCTTCTAGGCTTCAGACTCAGAGTAAGTCATTGCGGGTATGAAAGGAGCCAGGGACAAACAAAACCAGAAAGGTCCTTGCCCCAAACCCTGCCAAGACATCATCTGCTTGGGAAAACAGCTTTGGCCCAGCATTTTGAAAATATCTTATGATGAGGCACACGTTTTTTTAAGTGTGCAACCCAGAATGTATGGGTCATCTATTCTCAGTGTATTGGGAGGATTCTATGTCTACTATCTATTGCCACATAACAAATTACCCCAAAAAGATTTGTGGCTTCAAGCAACAATCATTATATGTCACCTGTCACATCTCTGTGGGCCAGCAATTCGAACAGGGCACCCCACGGATGGCTTATCAGCAGAGACCTCAGCTGGAAGCTTGCAGGCTGGAGGCTGAAATCAAGCTGAAGCCTTGTTCGTTCACATGTCCGCTGGTGGATGTTGACTGCTGACACAGAGCCAGCTGGAACACCCACATGTGGCTCCTTGTGTGACCTGGGCCTCCTCCCAACATAGCGGCTAGGATCAAAGGGCAAGCATCCCAAGAGAGAGACCCCGTGAAAACCTCATGCCTTCTATGAACTAGCCCCGGAAATCACACAGGATCACTTTGGCCACATTCCGTTGGTTGGTGAAGTTTATGAAGATCTGCCAAAATTCCTCCCAAGAGGAGGGAACTAGACGCCCCACCCCCGGCCCAGTGAAGAAGAGCACTGTGGGGATTCCATGTACTCACACATATTGGTGTCACCATCTTTAGAAAATGCAACTTGCCACATTGTGCTTTATCTCAGTTAATCCTCACCACCCCTCCCACACACACATTAAAAAAAAAAAATTTATGAGGTCAATACTATTAGTCCCATTTTACAGGACAAGAAAGTAAGGCTCAGAGAAGAGACTTTCTAATGTCAGATACCTGGTAAGGGGCAGCGTAGGGACCCAGTGTCCAAGCCCTTAACCCCTAAACTGCCCTTCCTGCTAGAGGTTATACTGTCTTATTTGCAAGTATATGCTAGAAGTTCAAGTTTCAGGTCTGTTTGTGAATATGCATATGTTCTTAGAAAAAAAATTTATTACAGGAATTTTGGGTTCTCTGCTCCCGTACTCAGGGCTCAAGCTTCAGGAGCAGGCTGTGTAGAAATATTACTTCAGGGGAGCCTGGGTGGCACGGTCAGCTAAGCATCCAGTTCTTGGTTTTGGCTCAGGTCATGATCTCAGGGTCATGAGATCGAGCCCCATGTTGGGCTCCCTGCTCAGTACGGAATCTGCTTCAGATTCTCTCTCCTCCCTCTGCCCCTCCTGCTCATGCTTGCACATGCACGCGCTATCTCTCGCTCTCTCAAATAAATAAATAAATCTTAAAAAAAAAAAAAAGAAATATTATATCAGGCTGGACAGTACAAAACACACATGCAGCCCAAAGTGGGCATTACAGGCTTCATGAGCCCCCAAAGAATAATCCCAAGAGTCCCCACAAAACAGCCAGTGCGCTTGGTGTAGGAAGTTGCCACCACTAGGACCTTGTCCACTTGATCCCCTAAATCAGTCCAGTTATTTCTGGTAGCCAACCTCCAAGATGGCCCCCAATGAACCCTGCCTCCGGGTAGTCACAGCCTTGCAAAATATCCTCCCACATTCTACCAGGGTTGGTCTCAGTGACCAACAGCATACAGCAGAAGTGATGATATGTCACTTCCAAAACTTGGTTTTAAAATACCTTGACTTCTGTCGTGGACTGTCTCTCATCACTCACAGAAGACACAGCTGTCATGTTTTGAGGACATTCAGGAAGGCCATGGAAAGCCTACATGGTTAGGAACTGAGACCTCTAGCCAACAGCCAGCAAGGAACTGAAGCCCACCAGCCACCGTGTGAGTGAGCTTGGAAGCAGCTTCTCCAGCCCCAGCCGAGCCTCTCAGTGACTGCGGCCCTGCTGAACAGCTTGGGTGCAATTCCAGCTATGTGCTCCTGGGTGCTTGACCCTCAGAAACCACAGAAGACAACAAATGTTTATAGTTTTAAACTGTTACCCCAGAAGGGGTCATTTGTTACACAGCAACAGTATCTGTGTTACTAGTAGAAGAGCTGGAGTTTGGGAGCCCAAACACAGTGCTTTAAATTCTAGTTCCACCCCTCCCTGGCAAATAGCACCACCTCCCGGAGCCTCGGGTTTCTGGGTTTCTCGTGAGCGAAAATGGAGATAACACTTATTCTAAAGCCATGTAGGGAGCAAAGGAAAGCAGTTAGAACAGAGAATGTTCCTCTTTGCAATATTTTAAAACTAGAGTTAAGAATTCCCTCAGACTGGGGCGCCTGGGTGGCTCATTTGGTTAAGCATCTGACGCTTTTTTTTTTTTTTTTTTTTTAGTGGTTAAAAGTAGAGATTTTAGGGGCGCCTGTGTGGCGCAGCGGTTAAGCGTCTGTCTTCGGCTCAGGGCATGATCCCAGCGTTATGGGATCGAGCCCCACATCAGGCTCCTCTGCTATGGGCCTGCCTCTTCCTCTCCCACTCCCCGTTTGTGTTCCCTCTCTCGCTGGCTGTCTCTATCTCTGTTGAATAAATAAATAAAATCTTTAAAAAAAAAAAAAAGTAGAGATTTTATTTTATTTTTTTTCCATCACCCAGCCACGCCATCCTCCCACCCCAGCCCCTCCCCTCCAGCAATCCTCAGTTTGTTTCCTAAGATTAAGAGTCTCTTATGGTTTATCTCCCCGTCTGGTTTCGTCTTGTTTCATTTTTTCCCTCTCTTCACCTATGATCCTCTGCCTTGTTTCTGAAATTCCACGTATCAGTGAGATCATATGATAATTGTCTTTCTCCGATTGACTTATTTCGCTTAGCGTTATACCCTCTAATTCCATCCATGTCGTTGCAAATGGCAAGATTTCATTTTTTTTTTTGATGGCTAATATTCCATTGTATATATGTACCACATCTGCTTTATCCATTCGTCTGTCAGTGGACATCAGGGCTATTTCCATAGTCTGGCTATTGTGGACGTTGCAAGCATCCGACTCTTGATTTCAGCTCAGGTCATGATCTCAGGGTCATGAGCCTGAGCCCTGCATCCGGCTCTGCACTGAGCATGGAGCCTGCTTAAGAGTCTCTCCCTCTCCCCTGCCCCTTGCAAGACACACACACACACACACACACACTCACTCACTCTCTCTCTCTAGGGAGAAAAAAAGAATTCCCTCAGAACAAGTAGCTCTTTGACAACAGTAATAGGTGATAATTGCATATCCAGCATTATATAATAATAATAATAATAATTCCTTATTTCACTCCAGGTTTCGTGCCGAGCACTTAAATTTCAGGTACAAACCTCTCGTACTATTGAGCCATATTTTTATTCTTTCTATAGATACATTAGAAAGAGTTAGCTTCAATAGTAGCACATTATTTATGCTTAAGTTTTGTTTTATAAGGGTGCCTGGCTGGCTCAGTCAGTAGAGCACACAACTCTTGATCTCACAGTCATGAGTTGGAGCCCCACACTGAATGTAGACTTTACTTAAAAAAATAAATAGGGGCGCCTGGGTGACTCAGTCAGTTGAGTGTCCAATTCTTTTTTTTTTCCCCTAAAGATTTTATTTATTTGACAGAGAGAGAGCACAAGCAAGGGGAGTGGCAGAGGGAGAGGGAGAAGCAGACTCCCCACTGAGCAGGGAGCCAGGTGTGGACTCAATCCCAAGACCCTGGGTTCACGACCTGAGCCAAAGGCAGATGCTCAATCGACTGAGCCACCCAGGTGCCCCAACTATCCAACTCTTGGTTTCTCCTTGGATCATGATCTCATGGGTTGTGGGAGCCAGCCCCAGGCTGGGCTTTGTGCTCAGTGGGAAGTCTGTTTATGGATTCTCTCCCTTTGCCTTTCCCCCCACTCACATGCTCTAGTGTGCTCTCTCTCTTGCTCTCTCTCTCTCTCTAAAATAAATAAATAAATAAATAAATAAATAAATAAAGCTTTAAAATAAAAATAAGATAGAATTTTGTTTTATAGAAATGATACTTTTTTTTAAGATTTTATTTATTTGAGAGAGAGTACACACAGGGGGAGTGGCAGAGGGAGAGGGAAGAGCAGGCTTCCTGCTGATTAGGAAGCCCGATGCAGGGCTCCATCCCAGTGGAATCATGACCTGAGCTGAAAGGAGATGAGCCACCCATGCATCCCTAGAAATAGTACTTTAAAAACCCTCTCTGCTTATAGTATGAGAAAGTAGTTAAATTATTTTTTTTTAAAGAGTTTATTTATTTATTCGACAGAGACAGAGACAGCCAGCGAGAGAGGGAACACAAGCAGGGGGAGTGGGAGAGGAAGAGCAGGCTCATAGCAGAGGAGCCTGATGTGGGGCTCGATCCCACAACGCCGGTCATGCCCTGAGCCGAAGGCAGACGCTTAACCGCTGTGCCACCCAGGCGCCCCAAGAAAGTAGTTAAATTATTAAACAAATCACACAACGTATTTCAGTTGTTTCCCATATATATACATATAATCATTCAGTAACCTGTGTGTGTGTGTGTGTGTGTGTGTGTGTGTGTGTGTATTTTTATTTAAGTAGGCTCCACACTCAACCTGGGGCTTCAACTCAGGACCCTGAGACCTCTATCAACTGAGCCAGCCAGGTGACCCCGTTCAATAACCCACAGACAAGTATTTATGGGGTATCCATTATTCCCAAGACATTGTTCTAGGTACTGCAAGGTATGAAAAATAGTCTAATGAATTGTCTTTGTCTTCAAGGAATTTACAGACTTAAGGTAAAATAACATGAAAACCTAAATACTATAAGATAATACCACAAATGAAGTTGCAAGGACGTAAGTAACTCAATAACACAGCAAAGCAGACCGGCTTTGAGGTTATCTAGACCTTAATGTCATATTTGCCGTTTTCTAGCTTTGTGGATTTAGGATTTAGGCAAAATTACTTACCTGTTTGCCTCAATTTCCTCACCTGTAAAATTGAGCTAATAAGGTATTTCTTAATGAGATGTCTCACAGGGTTGTTGTAAGGACCAAAAAATATAAATAGATAGATAATTATTACATAGATAGATAATTATATATATAGAGAGAGAGAGAGAAAGTCTGATATAGAAGGAATGCTCCATTTCTACTATATGGGTTATAGGCTTTAAGAAGAAAGATATAAACCAGGCTGGAATGTGGAATGTGCTGGGAGATACAGAGAAAGTAGTTATTGATTTGGCCTTAAGACCAAGCCAGCTTTATTCATTTATTTATTTTTAAAGACTCTATTTATTTATTTATTTGACAGAGAGAGAGAGAGAAAACACAAGCAGGGGGAGCGGCAGGCAGAGGGAGAGGGAGAAGCAGGCTACCCGCTGAGCAGGGAGCCCAATGCGGGGCTCCATCCCAGGACCCCGGGGATCATGACCTGAGCCAAATGCAGACGTGTAACTGACTGAGCCACCCAGGTGCCCCAAGACCAGTCCAGCTTTAAATGATCTGGAAGGAAATGTGTCTGGCTGGCTCAGCTGGAGGAGTGTGCAGCTCTTGATCTCGGGGCTGTGAGTTCAAACCCCACACTGGGTGCAGAGATTATGAAAATAAATAAATGAATAAACTTTAAAAAAAAATAAATAAGTGATCTGGGAGGAGAACGGAGGGATGAGGTAAGAGGACCCAGCATGTTCTTTTTTTTTCTTTTAATTTATTTATTTGAGAAAGTGAGAGCACGAGTGGAGGGGTAGAGGGCGAGGGAGAAGCTGACTCCCCACTGAGCAAGTAGTCTGACGTGGGGCTCGATCTGAGGACCCTGAGATCATGACCTGAGGCAAAGGCAGCTGCTCAATGAACTAAGCCACCTGGGCACCCCCACCCAGCATATTCTGAGCACATGCAGAATTGGAAGTACAGCTTTGACATCTGCCTGCCACAAGGACACTGCCACCAATAACGATTCCACTCTCTTTAACAAGGAATAATAGAAGAGATCCTAATAATGGCTGACCTCGTGTAGTGCTAACAACTCTGTGTGGATTATCCCACTTCGTCCTCACAATAATGCTATGAGGTAGTAATTTAGTTACCAACCCATTCGACAGAGAAGAAACTGAGGTTCAGAGTTTAAATAATGTACCCAAAGTCTTGTGGTTCCTGAGCAGCAAAGCTGGGGCTGAACTCCCTTCCCCCCAGTCTCACTCCAGACCCTGGGCTCTTAACTGCTGTGTTAAGCTTTCACTGGTTAATCAGTGACACATTCTTTACTCTACTTAACATTTTCCCACCACCCAGCCAAAACCCAAGAAAACCAGACAGAAATCTCTTAGGGAAGGTGAAGTAATTTTAAATTAGCTCAAGTTAATATTAAACCAACAAAACATTATCTAAATTTGTCCCAAAGTGATGATTCTTAACCTTTAGGGGTCAGGGACCCCTCTGAAAATCTTAGTTGAGGCCCCTCTTCCTAGAAAGATGTACATATCTATACAAATATAAAGTGTGCATTGAATTTCAGGGATTTCCCAAAGCCCAGAGAGGAACCCTAAGTTCACACCTCTTGACCTCACAATTTCCAGAGCAGATAAAGCCCCTCTGGAGTGCACATGGTCTGGATGTGGAGGGATTTCACATTCCCATCCCAGTGACCTCGATAGTAGAGATAATCAAGGGTGCTGGGGCAGGAAGCTGCTCTGCCTGCATACATATTCAAATCACAAGCTCTCTCTTCAACCACGTACATTTTGTTGAATAAGGATTTGAGTTCTTGGCAAGCCTCCTAGTGGGGGCTGCTGATGCTTTTGTTCTGCCAGTGTAAGGGGAGCCGGCTGTGGGTCAGGCCTTCTGGAGGAAGCCTGTGTGACCAGATGGTGTTGCTGCTGCCCCACATAACCGTCAGGTGCCACCGGCAGCTGGTGTGGGGAGAAGCCACTTCCAGCCCAGGGACCAAGAAAAAACCAGAGTCAACCCATCTCCAGTCCTGTCCTCGAAGAGTCCGGCCCCATGGGTCTGGGGCCCGAGCATAATAAGTCATTTCTCTCCCCCAACTCTGAGGTTAGCAGTAGTGTCTTTCTCCTCGCTAATTTTCTTCTGTGCAAGGAACAAAACACAGTATGGTGTAACATTAAAGAATGAGCTTCGGGGACAGAGGTAGGTTTCACATCCTAGCTCTTCCACTTACTCAGGCTAGTTACTTAGCACCTATAAACCTCTGGTTTTCTAGCCTAGAAAAGGTAGACACTCATGTTTATAGTCCAGAATTGTTTAGAGGATTAAATAATAATACCCTTAAGTTCCAGGCACATAATAAGTACTAATAAGCATCCCCTAAAATCGGACCTCCTGGTGTTTCTGGCTATCAAATTTCCACTGAGATTACCAGCCCCCTTAGATGGGTGTGTTTAAGTCCTTGAAAATCAAGAGCTATTGTAATCTCCAGGAAATACAAATGATCCATAAATCCTAAACCCTGTAAGTCAGAAGCCGTAAATGCCTCCTTCAATTTCTCACCATTCCCAGCACGGAGCTTGGTGGACAATTAAATGCAGGCAAGTACCTGTGGGCCAGAAGTTACTCTCAGAGAGCCAGGATCACCTTAGGAAATTAAGAAGTGGAGCCGACTTCCTGTTCACTGTCAGAAGACAGGGTCAGTGTTAAATCAGGACCACACTGAAGAGTGCTCTGTGCAGGGGACAGGCTTGGTCTTCAGTTTTCTTCAACCCTTTGGTTCCCTGAAAGGAGCTGGCTACAAAACACCTGTGGAGGAGCTCTTCATCTCTTAACTTGTAGGTAAAGGAAAGGCCTTGGGGAAATCAGCTGGGTTTATTTACATCTGTATGTTTAAAGCAAACAAACAAAAAAGAATTTGAGGGGCACCTGGCTGGCTCAGTCAGAAGAGCATGTGATTTTGATCTCAGGGTCATAAGTTCCAGCCCCACACTGGGGGTAGAGATTACTATAAATAAATAAATAAACAAACAAACAAACAAACTTAAAAAAAAAGAATGTGAAGAGGATTTACAGTGAAAGATACAATAGACTTAACAAAATAGAACCCAGGATTAAAGAAAAAAGGAGAAGCCCATATGATGCCCCTAAAACATACCACAGTAAAAAATTTGACTCTAGGCTTGTTGAATAAAAAGAGAGACTGTAAGTTTCCTGGCTCTCATCAGAAAAAAAATACAATGCCAGGGCGCCTGGCTGGCTCGAACAGAAGAGCATGCAGTTCTTTCTCTCAGGGTTGTGAGTTCCAGCCCCACGATGAGTGCAGAGATTACTTAAATAAACTTAAAAATTAAAAAAAAGAAAAGAAAGAAAATGCCAGTTTATTGCAGGAGACACAACTCTTTCCCGGCACTCAATTCTGGTGAGATTTTCTCGTATGGCACATACTTAAGGAACTGCAATCACACCAGGTCCTGTCCCCAACAACCGTTTTACAGTAAATGAGTGGTTTTCATGTGGCTACTTATCATAATGACCTGAAATAAATCATCACCTCAAGGGGGATGGTCAGACAACACCAGGGTGTGGAACATTCTAACGAGCCTTCGTGTCTTCAAAATGTCAATATCGCACAAATAAAAGGTGGGGAACGTGCTCAAGATGAAAAGATACAAGACACTGAAGAGTCAGAACCATTTTCAACGTGTGTGTCTTCATTGGTGAAGAAATTGAATATGGAAAAAAAAAAAAGAAATTGAATATGGGCTCTTAGGTGACACAGGGAAATTATTGCTAGGTATGATAATGGCATCGTGGCTGTGTAAAGGATGCTCTTTTCCCCTTCGTTTGCTTTTGGAAATGTATCCTGAAGTTAGAGGTGACTTTGAAATGGTTCCAAAAATAGACAGATACATATCAATGGAATGATATCTTACAATATGTTAACCAATGTTTCACCATAAGAAGTGAGAAAAAGAAGGCGCGGGGGAATATCTCCGAGTTGCATGTACCCTACCCGTGCCAGACAGAAGCCTGCAGGCTTCCCTGGGCACGCCGCACTAGGAGGAATGAAACTATTATCCACAGAATTATGGCTCCGCACGGCGAAGTCTAAAGCCCCCACACCTCACCGTGTAACCATATTTGGAGATAGGGTAGAAAGTGAGATTATCAGGCTGGACCCTAACCTAATATGTCTGGTATCCTTACTCGAAGAGGACTTTTTGGCCACAGACCCACACAGGGAATAATGTGAAGACACAGGGAGAAGACAGCTATCGACAAGCCAAGGAGAGAGGCCTAGGACAGACCCATCCCTCACGGTCCTCGGAAGGAAGCAACACCCTGCCAACACCTTGATCTCAAACTTCAAGCCTCCAAAAAAACCCCAAAACCAAAACCAAAAAAACTTCTAGCCTCCAGAACTGTGAGAAAATAATTTTTTAAAGATTTTATTTATTTATTTGAGAGAGACTGAGCAAGAAAGGGAGAGAAGGAGCAGAGGGGAGGGGCAGAGGGAGAGGGAGAAGCAGACTCCGCCGCTGAGCAGGAAGCCTGACCCAGGGCTTGATCCTGGGACCCTGAGATCATGACCTGAGCAGAAGGCAGATACTTAACTGAATGAGCCACCCAGGCACCTCAAGAAAATAAATTTCTGTTTAAGCCCCCCTAGCAAACTGATACAGGGCTCGTGGATTTGTGACCAAAGCCCAGGGTCTTTTCCCAAATACCTACCCAGCCCTGTTAGCCTGATGCTACGGTCTGGTGACTGCAGAATCCACAAGGGTCAGGGCACGACAGTGAGGCCCTGTCAACCTGGCGAACAGAGCCTTGGCTCATCAGAAAGCAGTTGTCCTGTGTAGGCTGGGTCAGACACACACACACACACACACACACACACACACACACACACACACACTCTCTCTCTCTCCCAGATCCCAGAGCAGCGTACATCGGAACAGCAGCAATCCAAGTCTGACACATGCTGGTCCCCTCCCTCTCCTACGTGCTTTCTGGTCTTTCTGTCTTAAAAATTAAGAAGCACGTGTGTGTGCACACACCCACACATACATTGGGAAGAGGGAATCAAGCTCTAAAAACCCTGTAGCTAACATTTCTTCAAAACAATTAATCACTGATAACTAGCACTTAGAATTACAACTGATATTCGGCCGCTATGCTGCCATACTTTACATAACTCCACACTCGCTGATACGGAGCATCACCCTCCTCATCTCCCCAGCCCCTCTCTGGAAATTCCCCACGATCCAGCAGGTGACGAGTCAATGCCTGGCCCCAAAAGGTCCTCCAGAAACTGCTCCCACAGCGTTGCCCTCTATCCTGGTAAGAAGGACGCTGTCTCTGCCCTTGCTAGTTGGGACGTGCTTTTCAAGTTCATTCCTGCTTAGTATGCTCTCAGCACTGTCCTCTAAATTCTTCAGGATGCATTAGTTCACAGCAACTCCAAAGCATATACTGTTCGTATTTCCCTTTACATGTGAAGAATCTGAAGCTCAGAGGAATTAAGTCATTAGCCCAAGTCACAGGCAGAGCTTGAAACCGCTGCTCCCTATTTTTCTGACTGTACCCCCCTGGGATTGGTAGGTCAGAATTATTTTACCCTTAGAAGAGGGGAAAAAAGAAAAGAGAAAAGAAAAAAAAAAGAAAAAGGAAAGGAAAAGGAAAAAGGAAATGGAAGAAAACAAGCAGTCAAAAAGAGTTCAGAGGCTGCAGCCTGGGTCCTGGGGAGTCTGGGTGTCCTCAGGGCTCTCCTTTTCTCAAGATCTCCCCCTGTGAAAGCCCAGGTGGACGGAAACTACTGGAACTCCAGAGGGCCCCTCACCTGCAGTGACGGTATTCCCTAGAGGGCAAGGCAGAGGCAGCAGGTGGGGATCACCCATTTGTCAAAGCAGCAGAAGTCTGCATAGCTGTCTAAGGACACCTCCCCCCCCCGCCCGCACCCCGCCCCCGCTCATGCCCCTGAGAGTGCTGCCGCCACCGCCGCGGACCCTGCGCTCCAGTCCCCAACCGCACTGCCCGTACCCTCGCTCAGACCAGGCAGCACCCGGAGGCCCTCGTCCTTTCACCTTTGCGCCTGCCCGTGAGTTCCTGGCCAACCTTCTAACTTTACTTTTGCCTTTCTCATGGCGCTTAACACCTGTGTGTGACCTGCAGACTCTCACCCTAAAAACCAGTCCTGCTAACCAGCTGGCGTGGGTACAATAGCACTCGGAAAGCAAAGTCATGGGGCTGAAACCAGAAGAAAACGTATTCATGAGAGGAGCAGCTGGCAGCTGGAAAACAGAAGGAGAGGGAAAGGAAGGCCAATTCCTACCTCCTGCGGGACCCGATTAACGGGGGATTTCAGAACAAGAGTCACTAGACCTGCCTGAGGCCCCTCCCTGTCCTAATGGAGCCAGTGGTGCTTATCACAGCTCCCCCGGGCTCCCAGCAGGGCTCAGAGGAGAAAGCCCTTCGCCGCAGCTTTGAGACGGAGGGCGGTGGGGGCGGGGAGGTGGCCGACTGGGCAGTAAGAGACCTGCTCGGCTCTGCTGTCCGATGGGCCAAAGAAATCTTCCTGACGGCGTGTGCTATTGTGAAATAGTGTTATTCATTTTAAAATTTCACAGGTGGTATATTTTCACTGAAGAAAAAAAAATTTTAAGAAGAAAAATAATTTTAAAATATTTTTTAAAAGAGAGAGAAAAGTCGCCCATAATACAACCATCATATAACTACTTTCAACATTTAATATACATAACAAAAAACTAGATGCTACTTTACGGATCCTCAAGAGAGACTGTGAACATGTTTCCAGGTCAGGATAGCTGCTTCTGCCACCTCCCATCTAGTGGACGCTGTGTGTTTCTTTCCTTTTTTTAAAAGATTTTATTTCTAGGGGCGCCTGGGTGGCTGAGTTGGTTACTCGGTTAAGCATCTGCCTTCCCCTCAGGTCATGATCCCAGGGTCCTGGGATCAAACACCCCCCCCTGCTCAGTGGGGAGTCTGCTTCTCCCTCTCCCTCTGCCCCTCCCCCTGCTCATGCTCTCTTGCTCTCCCTCCCTCTCTCTGAAATAAAAAAAAATCTTTAAAAAAATATTTTATTCCTAAAATCTCTACAACCCAACATGGGGCTTGAACTCACAACCCTGAGATCAAGGGTCATGTGCTCCAACGACCAGAGCCAGCCTGGAACCCCTCACAGTGTGTTTCTTTATGTGGTAAAAGATAGGGGTTGAAGCCAATCCTCTACTGTTGTGCATTGGATCCTTGCTGGATGGACTTTAAATTCTTTTATAAAGTAGCAGAAACTGAGACTAGAGCAGGTGATATCCTGGCCTCCTCAAGCTCCCAACGCGTCATCCGCACCTCTAACTACTCTGCATTTTGTACGTCGTGTTTCCTTACAGTCCACCTCAGATCCCGTCCAGGTTACCCGTGGTCAGGAACATGCCTTGTAGAGGCCATAGCATCATCTCTTACTTGGGCTTTCCCCTCTTAGCCCTTGGAGATAACAGATCACAAGAAAGGGTGGTTTTAGCTCGATCTTGTTTCCAGGATACTGTATTTTTTATTCGTGGACAGTGACTTCTAGATCACGTTGTCGGCATCTCTCCACCCACATGAGAGTTTCTGGCTGATCAGACACAGGTCCCTGGAACTGGCGAGAAAGGGGTTTAAATGCTCCTGCAGGGGCGCCTGGGTGGCTCAGTCGTTATGCGTCTGCCTTCGGCTCAGGTCATGATCCCAGGGTCCTGGAATGGAGGCCAGCATCAGGCTCCCTGCTCCGCTGTGAGCCTGCTTCTTCCTCTCCCACTCCCCTTGCTTGTGTTCCCTCTCTCGCTGGCTGTCTCTCTATCAAATAAATAAATAAAATCTTTAAAAAATAAATAAATAAATGCTCCTGCAGGGAGAGAGGCCTGAGACAGGGTAGGGAGGAAGAGACACCAAGTAGGGAGCACACACACGCACACATGCACACGTACGCACACATACAGGTATGCACACAGGGGTACACACACACACAAGTGCACACATATACAGGCACAAGCACACGAAAAGGTACACACATACACAGGCACACACATGGAGGCACACATGGGTGCAGAGAGAGGCACACGTGCTGGTGCACACACCAGCATGCACACACACGTACACACAGAGGTGCACACATACACACACAAGCACACATACATACAGGTACACACACAAAGATGCACACACACGGACACACACAAGCACACACACAGGTACACACACAGACACAGACAGACACAGAGACATGATAGCGCACACACACAGACACACACAAGCACACACATGCACACAGGTGCACAGACACACACACGACAGGCTTGTGCACACACAAGCACACACACATACAGGTACACAAAGGTGCGCACACACACACAGACACACATGACAGGCACGTGCACACACACAGACACACACACACGGGTATGCTCCAGACCCCCCACAACAGGAGATGAGCAGCTTTCTTAAGGAGACGGAAGCTGTATCTTGTGCGTTTCAGGGGGAGGAAAGGCAGCCCTGGGGACTGCATGCTGAATGGCTGTTTTGCCCCCGCAGAAGGAATGCCAGTGTGCGAGGCATCCTGTGGACGCTAAGCCCGCCCAGGGCTGAGATTACATTGTCAGATACACATGTCACACCACTGCAATCTCTTCGTTTTTTCTAGGCTCTTTGAGGCCGCTGCAAGGTCTCTCCCTGTTCCATTTCCTCACCGTGACATTAAGAACGCCCTGCAGCCATCCGTGTACCTTTAAATGACTAAGACACCACCTCTGAGGTCAAGAGAGCCGGGGTGGGAGTCAGGGGAGGCCACTCCTGCCTTTGGCACCCCTCCCCTGCACCGGCCCACAGCTGGAGGCCGCGCCCTGAGGCCCTGGCTGGCAGGGTGTGCCCGAAAGCAGCCCCAGAGCCACACCCTCGACTTCCCCGTTTCTTTCTCTTCGCGGTAGCCACCCTCTCCAAATGGTCCCAGCTGGAAAAGTTGAAGCCACCTTTGCCTTCTCTTCCTTGTTCTCCCAAACCCAAGCATGAACTCCTGTCAAGTTCTGTGGGGTCTTTCTTCCCACTTCCCCGCTCCTGTTTCTTCCTTTGCATTTCCATAGCGAGAGCTCCGGGGGCCTTTTCCCTCCCGTCCTAACGACTACCCAGCCTCCTGTTTGTCCTCCCAGTTCCCACTCCACCTTTCTAACTCCTTCCAGCCCCTGCTCGCGAGCAGACTAATATCCCTAATAGATGATGTGCGTTATGTTGTCCTGCAAAAAACTCTCAGTAGGTCCCCATGGCCTGGCAGCAAGAGCCCATCACAGCTAGACTTTGTCCTGCCCTCCCACCCTTTTCTCCCCTGGCTGCTTCCATCCCTCTCCAGAACGTGCCAAGACATCCAGTCTTCCCTGAGATGCCCATCTTTCCCTGGAATTCCACGCCTGGAATGCCTCACCTTTGTCATCTTTACCTTTGGTGTTAGAATGACGGTTCAAAGCAAATCTCCACGAATCTCACTTATCTCTCAACCACAAGAAAGCACTCCCTCCTGTACGGCTTTATTCTTTGTACCTTTCACTGCCCTGTATTTTATTATCTGGTTAATGTATGTCTTATCTCTCCTATTGGATTACATTTCCTGAAGGGTGGAGGCTGAGTTTTGTTGGTCATTGTAGCGCCTGCAGCCCCAGGAAATTCTGAGTTTCTGGGAGCTGGCTCGCTAATTACCCGTGATTACCCAGCAGCTCTATCGGATACACTACACCCTTGAAGATTTGGTCACAGGCCCTGGAAGGCTCAAAAGCTCACCCACCTCCTGGGTTCCCCATGCATGAGAGCAGATGCCTTCACTTGCAAAAGGAGATTAGGCTAGTGTTGTGGATTGAATCGTGCCCCTCCCCCAATCCATATTTTGAAGTCCTAACCTTCCATGTGGAGGGTTATTTGGAGACACAGTCTTTACCAAGGTAATCAAGTTAAATGTGGTCATTAGGCTGGACCCTAATCCAATTTGACTGAGGTTCTTATATGAAGGAGACAAGTGCACCCAGAGAGTGATTTGCATAGAGCAAAAATGAATGTGAAGATCCAGGAAGAATATCTACAAGCCAAGGAACTCCGGAGGTTACCAGAAGCTGGGAGAGAGGCCTGCAAGAGACCCTTCCCTCACTGCTCTCAGAAGGAAACAACTGTACTGATACCTTGATATCCAGCCTCTAGTTCCCAGACTGTAAGACACGCCAATTGCTGTTCGAAGGCAGCCAGCGTGTGGTGCTGTGTTAGAGCCGCACGGCTGGGTTCCTGAGAAACCCAAGGAGGCCAAAGCCAAGTCTCAGATCCTCGGAGCAGCAGTTGCCCGAGCCAGCCGCCGAGCACACGTGGCCAGTCTGCGTCCGAGGGCAAGGGCCAGAAGTTGGCCCGCCTGCCACCGCTCTTTGAAGAGTGCTTGGCTTCTGCATTTGGGCAGGGGAGGGCAGCCGCAGGGCTGGGGCAGGAAACCCTGCTGAAAGGCAGACCCTCCTTCCAGGCTGAGGGCATCCAGCCAAGCTCTTTTAAAATGGAAAAAAAAAAAAAAAAAGGAAAGCCGTCTTCAACTCTGCGGAGGCGCTTTGCCCTGCCCTGGAAACTCCTCCCTAATTACCAGCTTCCACTGTGGCTCCCGGTGCGTCCCTCCTCCTCAGCGGGGGCCCGGGGATGTGGCAATGCCTTCCCTCCAGACTCTGAGGGGCATTTCCTGAACCCTCCTCATCCAAAATATGCCCTCCCACCCCTGGGGGGCCCCGACAGACATGCTAATTATACCAAGGTTGAGTCCATATTATTAGGTTTAGCTAAGCGTAAGGGCTCCCCACCAGCAGACAGGAAAACCAAGGCCCGGCGGGCCTCACGTTAAGGCTCTCTGCCGGCAGGAAACGGAAGCCAGAGCTTCTGCCCTTCTGGAGTCAGTCCCGAGCCCCGCTGTAAAGGCAGTAGGCAGGGAGAGGCGACAGCGAAGGCTGAGGGTGTGGCCGAGTGAGGCGCTCGGAGGAACCACCCTGCCAGGAGGCCGGCGGGGACCAAACACCCCGGGAGCGAGCACGTAGGCTCCAGGCCTCGCTGGAACGTGCTGAACCAGGTCTCTAGCCACTGGCCACGTGGGATTGCTAGACGCTTAAAGCTGAGACATGTAGTAAGTGTAAAATTCACACTGGACTTCATGTGAAAAAAGGGATAGAAAACGTCTCGGTAACATTTTTAAAATATTGCTTCCACGTTAAATGGACACTCTTTTATAAGTGGTGCTAAATCAATTATACCACTGAAATTAAGTTCACTTCTTTTTACCCTTTTTACTATGGTGACTAGAAAAGTTTAAATGACATGGGAGTCTCACTTGGAAGGCACTGCGCTGGGGACTTCCGCCAAATCCTCAGCGCGAGCCAGCAGGGTGGTGATATTCTTGTTTTCCATTTTGCAGAGATCACGCTCAGGCGCTGAGAGGTTAAGAAATTTGCCCAAGGAGGGGCGCTTGGGTGGCGCAGTTGTTAAGTGTCTGCCTTTGGCTCAGGGCGTGATGCCAGCATTCCGGGATCGAGCCCCACATCAGGCTCCTCGGCTAGGAGCCTGCTTCTTCCTCTCCCACTCCCCCTGCTTGTGTTCCCTCTCTCACTGGCTGTCTCTGTCAAATAAATAAATAAAATCTTAAGAAAGAAAGAAGGAAAGAAAGAAAGAAAGAAAGAAAGAAAGAAAGAAAGAAAGAAAGAAGGAAAGAAAGAAAGAAAGAAAGAAAGAAAGAAAGAAAGAAAGAAAGAAAGAAAGAAAGAAAAAATTTGCCCAAGGACACACAGCCAGTAAGAAGAGGGGAAAAAATGCAAGGGAGCACCAGAGTGGCGGCTGAGAGATCTGTGAGGAGGTGAGCCCTGAACGTTGGTGGCAGGGAGATGGAGAAAAATGGGCAGACTTGAGATAGATTCTCGGATAGAAGTACTTGGCGTGAGTTGTACATGTGGAGCGGTGAGGAGGAGGGAGAAAGGATGTCCCCAGGCATCTGGGGCATAGGGGCATTGGGGTCACAGGGCTGAGTGACACAGGAAAAAGGCACAGATATAACGTCCAAGTCCTCACTTTTCCATTTCCTGAGTTATCCGGAAGTTATGTCACCTCTTAGGACTCAATTTCCTCAGCTAGCAAACGGGAAAAACAGAACCTCTCCTAACAGAGTTGTCGGGAAAAAGAAATAGGATGATGTATATAAAAGTGCTGTATCGATGTGTGTTTGTGAATTGTTTAAAAAGAGAGGAAAAAACTAAAAAAAAAAAAAAGAGAGAGAGAGAGAGAGGTTTCAGGATCCAGAAGCATTCCTGGCCTCCCCTCTCCTATCATTTCCCAGGGCTGCCACATCCGGGATTAGCTCCTAGGGCCCCTTCCGGGGAGGCACATCCAAGCAAAGTGAGCACAAGTGGAATGGCTTCTCTCCCGGGGAGGCTGCCTCACTGGGGTCACAGCCCCGTTCTGGGTTCTCACTGTTCTCACCAGACCACCTGGGCCAGAGCCACAAAGCCAAGGAAATTCCCATCGCGTCAGGCCAGAGCTGGGCAGAGATCGAAGAGGTGGGGTCCATCTGGGCTTCCCCCGCCAAGGGACAGGATTCCTTGCGCAAAGCCCCCAGATGCACGGCCACATACTTTCAGGGAAAAACTCACCCCCCTGTCAGAGTCTTTACTGGGTTAAGGCAGAACCCCCCAAATCTGCCACAACTGATACATTGTAATCTGAGAATGACACCCTCTAGAGTTCCGTGAACCAAAGCCAATTGCTGGATACTTTCTCTGGCCCTACTTAGCGCAGGCATATCAGAGCAACAGGAGGGTTCTTTCTGTCCCTTTCTGCACTCCTGTCTTGTAAGCCCTGGCAGGAGCCTGCCCTGAGTCCTGTTCTTCCTCAGTTGCAGTCCCAGCTAGAAGGAGATCTGGCTGAGTGAGGAGCCCTCCCACCAGCCTGCCTGGGGCTCTAGCCTGACCTTAGTACACTAAGTTCACATTTCTAACTGTCCTGAGACTGGGCAGGGTAGATCCTACTCCTGTCTGGTGTGCGGTACTCAGTAAATGTTTGTGGAATGAATGAATGAATGAATGAATCAATCAATCAATCAATCAATGAGTTCATCTCTATGCTAAGATCTCTGCTGATAATGACTTCCTACAGAGATGGTTGCATTTTAATGGAAGGTTCTTTAAAACAAAGACAACTTTAGGGCATCTGGGTGGCTCAGGTCGTGATCTCAGGGTCATGAGATGGAGCCCTGTATTGGGCTCCACGCTCAGCGTGGAGTCGGCCTGTGATTCTCTCTCCCTGTGCCCTTCCCTTTGCTCTCTCTCTAAAATAAACAAAATCTGAAAAAAAAAAAAAAAAGAAAGAAAAACCTAATTCAAGAGTCAGAGGATTGACCACTCTACTGATAGTCACCTCCTGTGACCCTTAGGGGAAAGGAGCCTTTCCAGTTTTTCTCAGCCTATGCCAAGTAGGCAAACTGCCCACTGCCCCAGCCTCCCTGTGGAAAATTGCAGGTGGGTTGGACTTGGACTCTTGGAGGCAGCTTTCCAGCTACATTCCTTGGCTGAGCTATTAGGTGTCTGGAGCCTGTAAGAAGGTTGACTTTCCTCACATATCTGCCCAAGTTTGCTATCTAGGCCTGGGTACTCTGGGCCACACTTTCCACACCTTCTGAAGGATCCTCACCTACTGATTAATCATCATGGGCCTTTTCTATGTCTCTTATTTTGGAATGTTTGTGAACAACACCATTTCTCAACAGGGCCGAGACTAGGGTGAGGAGAGTGGGTTCCTCACCTTGGTGCAAAATTTAAGTGGGGGGGGCCGAAACTCATTTATCGAGATAAACAATATTTGGACGTAATCATTTCAAAAATTGAAATTAATGCAAGATAATCCACAATGAACAAAATGTCAAACATTTTAAAAGATTACATTAAAATATTATTTATTTTGATGACTGAGTTTTTTTGGCACCCCCTTAAATTCTGTGCTGGAGCGAGTACCTCCCTCAACTCCTTCTAAGTCTGTCTCCCAAGAGTCGTGTTGGGGGTCTGTAACTGGTGTTGGCCTTGCACTGCCTTTAACTGGTTAGAGCCACTTCAAGGAGGTTGGTAGGATGGTAACTGGTCTGGGGGCCCATTTACCTCATTCAGAAAGTCAGGCAAACAGATCGGCAGAGGGCCAAGTCTATTGTTCCAAAGCTTCCACAGACTTTGAACAGCCCTTAGGCTCTGCGGTCTGCTGATCAGAGGTGCAAAGGTTTATGAACAATCCAAGGCCTTTGATATGGTTGCCAACACCCACATTTTCCATTCTGGGAACAATGCCACTGAGGGCCGCAGCCACCCTCCCCCACCCCAGTGAGGAAGTGTCTGCTGGTTACCAGTGGGGACAGGTCCTGTGAGGGCAAGGGTTAGAAGGACAGAGGAGTCTTTCTTGTCCTGGCTGCCTGCCCTTTTCTCTCTGGTACATACTGACATCTCCACCCTTTTTGCACTTCCAAAACCTGTGCTTGTCCTATTCCTTTGTCCTCCTTGGCCAAAGCAATTTCTTTTTTCAGAAAATGCAAAAAAAGGGATGCCTGGGTGGCTCATTCAGTTAAGCGGCTGCCTTCAGCTCAAGTCATGATCCCAGCATCCTGGGATCCGTTCCGCATCAGGCTTCCTGCTCAGGAGGGAGTCGGCTTCTGCTTCTCCCTCTGCTCCTCCCCCCTGCTCGTGCTCTATCTCTCGCTCTCTCAAAGAAATAAAATCTTTAAAAAAAGAAAAAAAAAGAAAATGCACAGAAGAGTGAGCCACCTTGTTATACAGGCAGGGAGACACAACCTTAAGTTCCCCTGACACCTCTTGAACTCTCTTCCGAAAAACTGGGGCGTCAGATTCGTCGACAAAGTCCTTTTGGGGGATCCACCATCTGGGGCTACCCCCCAAAAGGTAGGTATCTGGGCTAATTTGACTGCTGTTTTGGAGGAATGCAGGTGAACAAAAGGTGGTTTCCAGTAGGCAAAATGTTTTTTCCACTTCCTGTTCTTTGCTAGTTTGTCTTGTTCCGGCGTTAAACCGCTGAGTTTCGGAATCAGATGAAACTTATCATAAGTCAAGACCTGCCCAAGTTCTCCGTCACCCCGTCCCTGATAACTAAACCAAAGGACAGGCTTCTGCCGTGAGGCAGAACTCGCTGTTCTGAAGCAGGCTCTTTACGACTGAGCCCGGGTTTCTTGAGAATTTTTCTTCCTAAGGCTGACCTAACGGAGCTGTGCGTCTTTTCTGGGGAAGCCCGCGCCTCGCTTCACTTCCTCCGGCACCGGCCCGGGGGGGGGCTGCCGGCCGGGGGAGGGGAGAGGTTCCTCTCCCTGTCGCTCGGCCCCGGCGACGGCGCTGGGAAGGGCTGCAGTGCCGGGAGCTGGGACCGCCCGGGCAGCAAGCACAGCGCCGACCCCGCGGCTTGCATCACGCTCCCGGAAACGGAAGCGTGGGCGCCTTTGTTGCCACAGCAACAAAACAGGATCTAGCCGCTGACCTCAGGAGGCCCCGCCCTGTCAACGAGAGGGAGTTTCAAGCGCCTTGTGTCCCCAGGGACTGGCCCTCACTCAATCGGGGGAGAAGCCAGCATCCGAAGACGTCCGTGACACAGAGGAAGCCAGGGGAGACAGTGGGCGGCTGGTCACTACTGACTCACGGTCACAGAACTCACAGCAGCCGGGGGACCCCTCACTTCCCTGGTAAAGGAACCGGAGGTCGGAAAGCCCTGGTTCCGGGCCCTTGTGCCCGGGGGTGGCAGAGCCAGATCCACCGCCCGAGGGCCTTCTGTTTGTAAAGCTTGAACAGTTTGCAAACGCTCTCACGTACTCTCATTTCACCCAATCCTGAACGGAGACCACAGACTCCTCGTTCTTAGCGGAGGGGCTGCTTAGGATGGCTTAGTTTCCTCATCGGAGAGTAGTCTTCTAATGAATTCTTATTCGTATTAAATGAGGTAACAGTTTGGGAATCCAAGAGGATATAATAGAGGGCACCCCTCATTCCTTACAAAGCTCTCAGTAAGAGATGGGCAAGAAGAAATCAAACAGACGGGGGTCAGTTTTATATTGGAGTCAGTGGTTCGTATTTGTAGGTAAGTGAACAGAATTAGGCAGGTACCCACACAGGCTGAGGCAGGCCTCGGGATAGGGGACTGTCCCTGTAAACCACGGAGAACAGAGCCCATAGCATGTTCAGGAGGCCAGCTGCCAAGGAGAAGAGAGGGGCTGAGCCACGTATCTGGGATTCCTTCCCTCATACTCACCCCCCCACAGAAGTGGCTGCTCCCCTCCACTGCTAGGGAGGAGTAAGTCAAGGAGTAGAGACGAGTCCGAAATCTTCGGCTAGAAGAGCTTCCTGTGTGTGGAAGGTAACACGAGGACTGAGGAAGAAGTCTTTTTGACCCTAATAGGTGAACACCAGTACTTGGTATAATAGGAGGTGCTCAATAAAAGTTATCTGTTACCATTATTATTCTGGCTGTTGCCTGTTGGTCACACCAGAGACTGCTTTACCTTCACCAGTGTGACTTCTCTAACCATGTCTCACCTTATTAGATGTGTGACGTCGGGCATGTTCCCTACTCTCCCTAAGCCCGTGTCCTCCTGTGTAATAATATTTGCAAGACTACATGACTTCAGTGTAAAGGACTTTAGCACAACATCTGGAACATAGTAAGTATTCAATGAATGGTGGTGACAGTTGCTGTTATAAAAAGGACGGGGGAGTCCAAAGCAAAATCAGTGCAAAATTAAGACGGAGACATGATGGATTTCGAAGTGGCATGTGAAGGCAAGGCTGGCTACTCTCCATTAGATGAGAGCAATCGCTGCTGTGGAATCCACAATCGGGACACCTGATGGGGAAGCCCTGGGAGTGCTGCCACACCCCTCGAGCTTTTCCCCCAACGCTTTCCCTAAAATGAGGAAAAACTCAGTCCTGGCTTCACCTGCAGAAGATGATGACACCCTGGAGGCTGTGACCTTCTTGGGAAAGGAAAACGAAGTGTGTTTTATGTGGGGACCAAGATGGCTTGAGCGAGTCACAGAATCTAAGAGTCACTGTCTGAGCTCCAGAAGGGTAGATGCTGGGGCTGTTTTCCTCCCTGCTTGGTTGTTAGCCCCTCACCATGGTGGGTGGCACACAGCGCATGCTTACTAAATATCTGCTGAGTAGGTGAGCGCAGGATCAGGCTGCTCTGCGGCCCAGCTGCGGGGAGATGGTGCCCAAGAGGGTGTGGTCTGCCTTCTACCTCTGGGCATGCTGGACCAGAAGCATTTGTATAATCCCTGATTTGGGTCTTGCTTAAAGGAGAAGGGAGGCAGGAGGAAGTAATCCACGGAACTATAGATTCCTGATTTGTTTTTCCTTCGAAAGACCAGAGGATGTTATTTTGAATGTGGGAGCTTGAGTTACATGTGCTGAAGATTTCCTATGCAAACTGAGATAAGAAAAAGTGGAGATGTAGTCTCTCAGCAAGGAGGGTCAACTGTAGAAATAGCCCGCTTTGAGACAGGGTTGGATGTAGGACCCGGGAAAATTTAATCAAATTGCATTCTAAAGTCTCAGACACCCAAAGAGATGCCTTCCATGTCTCTTATTTTTCACAGCTGCACGGTGGGCCATGACATAGGTGCCCTGGTGGATGGACATTTGTGTTGTGTCCAGTCTTTTGCTATCATAGAAAGAGAAGTAGCTCTGTGTATTAATATGATCCTTGTAGTGTGTCGTCATGTGAGAAAAGCAGGGTACGGAACAGCGTGTAAAGTGTGCTAGTATTATCCAAGAGGAAATACAACTACTTATATGTACTTGTCTCTTTCTTCAATGGAAAGATACACCAAACACTAGTGAAAATGGTTTTCCATAAGGAGGTGGGGGGATAGAGTGAAGGGGAGAGAGAGAGAAACTAAACTTGACTTCTCTCGATGTTCTTTGTTTTGTAGATTTGACTCTGGAACCATGTACGTATTTTAAATAATTATAAACAAAATTTAATAGAGATAGATTAAAAAAAGAAATTCCCGGGACACCCGGCTAGCTCAGTCAGTAGGTCATGCGGCTCTTGATCTCGGGCGCCGTGGTGGGTGTAGAGATTGCTTAAATAAATTAAAAAAAAAAAAAAAAGAAAGAAATTCCTAAAAATTGAAAGCAGATGAAACAAATGAATCTAATTGTGTATTGAATTGGTGACTCAACTATACAGAGAGGAATTATTTCTTTTTTTTTCCCAAAGATTTTATTTTTAAGTAATCACTACACCCAATGTGGGGCCTGAACTCACAAGCCCAAAATGAAGGGTTGCATGCTCCACTGACTGGACCCAGTCCGGTGCCCCGAGAGGAATTATTTCTTTTCTTCTCTTTTTTTTTTAAGATTTTTTTATTTATTTGACAGAGAGAGAGTGAGAGGGAACACAAGCTGGGGGAATGGGAGTGGGAGAAGCAGGCTTCCCACTGAGTGTGGAGCCTGATATGGGGCTCGATCCCAGGACCCTGGGATCATGACCTAAGCTGAAGGCTGACACTTAATGACTGAGCCACCCAGGTGCCTCCCCCGAGAGGAATTATTTCTAATAATTTTAAATTATAATAAACTGACTATATCCCTATTATGATATATCCTAAAGATAAAAAGGAACTGTTTGTTAGTTTGCTAGGGCTGCTATAACAGACTGCCACAGGCTGGGTTGCTGACACAGAAATTTATTGTCTCACAGTTGTGGAAGCTAGAAGTCAAAGATCAAGGAGTCGGCAGGGTTGGTTTCTTCTGAGGCCTCTCTCCCTGGCTTGTAGATGTCTGTCTTCTCCCCATGTCTTCACATGGTCTCCCTCTGTGCATGTCCCTGTCTTAATCTCCTCTTCTTCTTAACCACATCAGTATACAGGATGAGGGCCCACCTTAATGACACAGTCACATTCTGAAGTACTTCAACATATTAATTTGGGGGGGACACAGTTCAGCCCATAATAAATTATAAAGAAACATAAAACTATATTTTATGTTGTAGTAGTAATATTGGTATTAGGGTGTTGTGTGGGGGGGGGTGGGGATGGTAATTTGAGTTTTACCCCTAGCTAAGGCCCCAGATACCATGAAGCAGAGATAAGCCATACCTGTTTCCCTTTCCACATTCCTGACCTATAAAATCACAAGCAAAATTTAAAATTTGTTTAAGCTGCTGAGTCTGGGGATAATTTGTTATGCAACCATACTAACCAGAACAGAAGCATTTTGTACTCCCCATCCCCAATGAAAAGGGGGGCCTGGATTTTACCAAGACTCCAGGTATAATTCCATGACCATTTTGCAGGATTTTTAAAAAAGATTTTATTTATTTATTTGAGAAAGAGAGAGTGAGAACGCACAAATAGGTGGAGGGGCAGAGGGAGAGGGAGAAGCAGACTCCCTGCTGACTGGGGAGCCCGATGTGGGGCTCTATCCCAGGACCCTAAAGGCAGATGTTTAACTGACAGGCGCCCCTGACCAGTTTTCAGAATTAAGGAATATGTCGTGGGGCACCTGGGTGACTCAACTGGTTAAGAGTCCAGCTCTTGATTTCAGCTCAGGTCATGATCCCAGGGTCGTGAGTTTGAGCCCCATGTCAGGCTCCACACTCAGCAGGGAGTCTGCTTGAAGATGCTCTCTCTCCCTCTCCCTCCGCCCCTCTCCCTGCTTGCACTCTCATGCTCACTCTCTCTCAAATAAATAAAGAGATCTTATATATATATATATATAAATATATATAAAAGGAACATGTAGAGGAACATGACACCACAGAAATACAATTGGAAAAGTCTAGAGTGTGGAAATCTCTGTGGGACAAATGATCTGGCGTTTTCAACAAAAAAAGTTGCAAGAAGAGAGAAAGAGAAGGGGAATTTGTAGGTTACAAGACTTGAGAAACAGATCAGTCATCCAAATTTGACATGTGGGCTTTGTTTGGATCCTGATGCAGACAGTCCAAAACAAAAATATTATTCATGATACAATTGGGAAAACTTGGATACTAACTGAACATTTGATGCTATGAAAATTATGGTCAGTCTTTTAAAGTTTGATGTCACTGTGGTTATGTTTTGTTTGGTTTTAAAGGTCTTTATCTCAAAGAGATAGATGCTGAAGGAAATGGAAATGATGTAACATAGGGGGTTTTTGCCAAAATAATCATGAGCGTTGTGGGAGTGGGGGGAAGGGAGGTAGGAAGTGGACGGGTCTAGATGAAATGTGATTGGTCCCGGGCTGGGAGATGAGTGCATGGGACCTTATTTTACTATTTTCTCTAATTTCCTATGTTTTAAAATGTCCATAATAAAAAGGGTGTTTTTTTAAAAGATTTTTTTTTTAAAGTAATCTTTACACCCAACGTGGGGTCCAACTCACAATCCCAAGGTCAAGAGTCACATGCTGTACTGCCTGGGCCAGACAGGCGCCCCCAGGGTGTTTTGTTTTGTTTTGTTCTAGAGCCACGAGCTTTATCCTTCAAAATATTTGAAGGTATAATTCACTTAATAAGCATTTTATTCAACATGTATTGAGCTCTTACTGTGTGCCAGACACTAAGCTAAACTCTGCGGCTACAGAAATGGGTCAGTCGTGATACTGCCTCCTTGAAGCTATAGTCTAGGGGCAAAGAAAGTATGTAGGCAAATGAAGTATAAAGAGAAGAAAATGCTACGTGCCACAGAAAAGTAATAGGCTGCCTGTCTAGGACAATTCAGGGAAGAGTCTGGTCATAGAATCCACTCCCATCCAGCAATGACTGAGAGCTTTCCTCGGCATCTACACTGAAGTCTCCCAGACCCAGCATAATGTAGGTTTGACCTTGTGTGGAAAATACGACCTCAAATTATGTGAAAAAGTCTCTGTGTTCTGGTGGCTGCAGCCTTCCCAACATTACAGAGGGGTGGACAGCTTTGTGTGTCTACTTCTTGGTTGTCTTAGCTCACAGCACCGTAACAGAATACCACAGACTGGGTGGGTTAAACAGTAGGCATCTCTTTCTCATAGCTCTGGAGGCTGGGAAGTCCGGGATCAAGGTGTCAGCTGTTTCAGCTCCTGATGACAGCCTTGACAGCCTCCTCACTTGCTCACAGAGAGCAGCCTGCAGCTGTGTCCTCACTTGGGGAGAGAGAGTGCCTTAGTGTCTCTTCTCTAATCCCATCATGAGGGCCCTTTCCTCAGGGTCTCAGCTAAACCTAATCTCCTAAAGGTGCTGTCTCCAAATATTATTATCACAATAGGGATTAGGACTTCCACATAAGAGTCTGTAGAGGGGTGCCCTTGGTGGCTCAGTCAGTTAAGGGTCGGACTCTTGGTTTTGGCTCAGGTCACAATCTCAGGGTCGTGAGATCGAGCCCCGCGTCAGGCTCTGTGGTCTGTGCAGAATCTGCTTCAGATTCTTTCTCTCTCCCCCTCTGCCCCTCTCTGCTGCCACTCTCTCTCTCCCAAATAAATAAAATCTTAAACAACAAAAAAAAAGATTCTCTCTCTCCTTCTGATCACCCCTCCCAACTCCCCACCGCCTGCTCATACACACATGCGCCTGCTCTCTCTCTCTCTCTCTCTCAATAAATAAATAAATAAATAAATAAATAAATAAAGGATTTGGGGGCGACACAATCAGTCCATCGCAGTGGTCTATGGGCTTTCAAGACGTGGCCCACAGACCCAACAGCATTAGAATCACCTACTTTTTAAAAATATTCAATATCAGGAGCACTTGGGTGGCTCAGTCAGTTGATCGTCGAACTCTTGATTTCGACTCAGGTCATGATCTTGAGGTCCTGGGGTCAAGGCCTGCTTCAGTCTCTGTGCTCAGCACAGAGTCTGCTTGTCCCTCTCCCTCTGTTCCTTCCCTCATGCTCTCTGTCTCTCTCAAATAAATTTTAAAAATAAATAAAAAATAAAAATACTCAATATCAGAAACTCTGCCCCAGATACAATAGGGCCAAGCTGGGCCCTGGCATCTGACTATTTTTTTTTTAAGATTTATTTATTTATTTGAGAGCCAGAAAACTGGGGGGCAGGGCAGAGGGAGAGGGAAAGAGAGAATCTCAAGCAGACTCCCCACTGAGCATGGAGCTGAACGATCTTACAACCCCGAGATCATGATCTGAGACAAAACCAAGAGTTAGACACTTAACCAACTGAGCCACCCAGCGCCCCTATATCTGACTATTTTAATAGCTTCCTAGTCATTTTCTTGAGCCTCCTTGTTGAACCCACTGGCTGAAAACTGTCAGACCAGTAGGGGCACCCACACCTGGGAAAGGAGCAACTTAAACATTAAATTTCATAAGGTCAGTATTTTCATGCCCCAATTTCTTTTCTTTAAT
The DNA here is from genome assembly GCF_002007445.2 of Ailuropoda melanoleuca. Classification (NCBI taxonomy): domain Eukaryota; kingdom Metazoa; phylum Chordata; class Mammalia; order Carnivora; family Ursidae; genus Ailuropoda; species Ailuropoda melanoleuca. Next base: position 126,957,459 of record NC_048218.1, on the reverse strand, counting down.
TAAAAAAATTTTTATTATGTTTTTAATTTTAATTCTAGTATAGTGAACACAGTGTTCTATTGGTTTCCGGTGGATGACATAGTGATTCAGCAATTCTATAGATGTCTCAGTGCTCGTCATAAGTGGGCTCTTCATCCCCTTCACCTATTTCACCCAACCCCCCCTCACCTCCATGCCCCAATTCCTACTTTCTGGTTTTGGTTTTAGATTTATCTTTTTTTTTTTTTTTTTTTTTTTTTTTTTTTTTTTTTAAAGATTTTATTTATTTATTTGACAGAGAGAGAGACACAGTCAGCGAGAGAGGGAACACAGGCAGGGGGAGTGGGAGAAGGAGAAGCAGGCTCCCAGCGGAGGAGCCTGATGTGGGGCTCGATCCCAGGACTCTGGGACCACGCCCTGAGCCGAAGGCAGACGCTTAACGACTGAGCCACCCAGGCGCCCCATGGTTTTAGATTTATCTTGCATTTCTTTTGCTCTTGGAGTTCAAGGACTGATGGCCAGCATACCTCCTGACTCTGGGTCGGAGCACCCAGCCTTCTCTCCTGGGCAAATGCTAATTCTTCAGCTTATCATAATCGCCCACATCTGGACACAGTCACTGTTGTGTACTCATCTGAGTTAATCCAACTTATACTTGCATTATTTTCTTTGGCTGAAGACTTTGGAAAGCAGCAGGAAGCTTGGGGATTTTTCTTTTCTTTCCAGAACGAGAAAACTCTTCTTCGGCACAAGACCTTTAGTATTTTCATTCCCAGTCCTTCATCTTCATTTAGTACCTTTGCACCAGTCAAGAAAAGGAAAATTTTCTAGACGGTTTCAAGGAATTACACACATGGTTTATTAGAACATAAATTCCTTTCCGGAACTGTGATTTTGGGGGCGCCTGGGTGGCTCAGTCAGTTCAGCAGCCAGCTCTTGATCTCAGGGTCCTGGGGTCCAGCCCGGAGTCCGGCTCTTTGCTCATCTTGGAGTCTGCTTGGGGATTCTCTCTCTTTCACTCCCTCTGCCCCTCCCCCACACGTGCTCACATGTGCTCGCTCTCTCTCTCTAAAATAAATCATAAAAAAAAATTAAAAAACTGTGATTTTGCTTTAGTTCACTAAAATGTGCAATGCGTTTCATGGAATTAATTTCCAAGACACTTTTAGGTCTTGGAATGGGTTTCAAGGTGCTACAGTGAACTGTTGACAATTGCAAGCTGATTATTTAAATTTGTTGGCATTCTTGCCTCACCCACATCTTGCCGTTGCCCACCTGCGTGTGGCTTCCTGCCTCAAGCCACCAGTCTGTCTACACGATTGAGCGCCTTGTCCTCTGGGTGCAAGGCACAAGGAATGACAGCATAAAAGGCAAATACACACTCCTGACCTTTAGAATTAAAAGGCAGATGGGGAGATACGGCGATCACAAGAGATTATAAAACAATTTACAGCAGCCAAAGAGGAATGACCACGTTCCAAGTTGTTCCTTTATTGGACTCTGTATTAGTCCGCCAGTTTAATTGCCAAGATAGACTGAGTGGTTGGTTCTCTGCAGCCCTCTTTGACCAAAGCAATCTGGCACTTTCTCCGGGGTCTGTGAAACAACCTGCACTTGGTATAAACCCGCAGGAAAGAGAAGGGAGCAGCCGTGGTCTTGTGTCACCAAAACTTTTGTACAAAGTTGAGGCATCACTGGTATATGTTACTGAGAGAATCTGACTTCCGAGCAGTACTTGGAAAGTGCCGCTGCCAAGGCCACTCCACCCTCCTCCCCTTTTCTCTCACCTCAGTCACGGCTGTTAGTAAGCACTGTCGCCCTTTCCCCTCCAGCTCCAGTCCACTCATCAGGGAGTACCCTTTTCCAGGGGACCAGCCTTCTGTCACCTCTACATTGTAACATCTGCAGTGAGCTTTGTCACTAATGCAGGTCCTTGATTCACCTCATATACTGGCCAGAGCATCCTTAAGTGCTCATGTACGTCTCCTTTTAAGCGACGTTTAATAATTCTCAAGCTCTGAGAAAGCGGAACCATACCCCAAGGCCCAGAGAGAATCTGAGAGCTGGCTGATTCGTTTTCTCTTTGTTTTAAACAGCTAGCTTGTCACACCATTTCATAGCACTAACTTTCTTCTTCTTCTTTTTTTTTTTTTTAAGATTTTATTTATTTGTCAGAGAGAGAGAGAGAGAGAGTGAACAAGCAGGGGGAGCCGCAGGGAGAGGGAGAAGCAGGCTCCCCGCTGAGCAGGGAGCCCGATGCAGGACTCAATCCCAGGACCCTGGGATCACGACCCGAGCTGAAGCCAGATGCTTCACTGACTGAGCCACCCAGGCATCCCTCAAAGCACTGGCTTTCATTCTTGGCATTTCCTGTCTTATAATGTGCCAAATGCACCACATTGTAGGACAGCGGGCTCTGGATCCGTGGTCCTGGGGTTAGGCTCTGATGCTGTGATCCCCTCAAAGTGCACAGGTGGTGTTATACCCTCTGTACCCAGCTCTTAGTCAATCAAGATACAGGAATAAAATAAAATGCCTGTTTGATGCTCACTGAATCCCCCCCCCGCCCCCCTCCCCCCGGGAAGAGAACTGCAAGAGTAAAAGGAGTTAATTTCCCAAGAGACACGTCTTCAAGATGCAGCTGAACTACAGGAAATTTGTCACCTGGCCTTCCAGAGAGAAGGGTTCAATGGGCTCTTGTGCCTCGTCCACTACACGCCTCTTGGGACCTCTTTGAATTATAAGTCAACTTTACACAGACTCCAGGATTTCTACAGGCTGAGTGTTGCTAGAAATCTAGGATTTCTGTCTTTCCTACCGCATAGGTGCATTTTTGCCTATTCTGCTAAGCTGAGCAATGTGACCAGTACCCCTGGGAAGTGAATGCTTGGTTTGGGTATCTTGTTGTCATGCCAAAATCTAAGCTTATTTAACCTTTATAAAAATGAGCCAGAAGCACATATTTTATGACTCTGTTTATACGAAATGTGCAGAATAGGTACATCTGGACGAAGACACAAAGTAGAGACAGAAAGTAAATTAGTGATTTTCTAGGGTCTGGGGAATTTGGGGTTGGGGGATCAGAATGGGGTTTTATGGGTATGGTGTTTCTCTTGGGGGTGATAAAATGCTCTAAAATTGTTTGAAAGTGAAGGTTGCACAACTCTATGAATATACTAAAAACCACAGAATCATACATTTTAAATGGGTGAATTGTATAGGCTGTGGATTATATCCACATATATCCAGTAAAGCTGCTAATTTTTTAAAGGATTTTATTTATTTACCTACTTATTTGAAAGAGAGAGGGAGTTGAGGAGCAGAGGGAGAGGGACAAGCAGACTTTGTGCTAAGTGTGGAGCCCAGTGCGGGTCTTGATCTCACCACCCTGAGATTATGACCTGAGCCGACATCAAGAATCAGATACTTAACTGACTGAGCCACCCAGGCATCCCAGTAAAGCTGCTACTTTTTAAAAAGATTTTTAGTTATTTATTTATTTCTCAGAGAGAGAGAGAGAGAGAGGATGAGCACAAGCAAGGGAGCAGCAGGCGGAGGGAGAAGCCGACTCCCTGCCGAGCCAGGAGCCTGATGCGGGACTCGATCCCAGAATCATGACCTGAGCCAAAGGCAGATGCCTAACTGACTGAGCCACCCAGGTGCCCAAAGCTGCTATTTTTAAAAGAAAACAGCAAATGCACAGGCAACACTGAGTTGGGTGTGTACTTGAACTTGTTCCAATGAAGGAGACAAACCACCTTCTGTCACTAAAGGAGAGTCTGGTCTCTTACTCTCTCTACCCTTACTGTATACACAGTTTCTATTTGGGGCCTTTTCATAGTTGCATCATCGCTAGTGAGCAACAGTTAAGTCAAAAACCACAAAGGCCTTGGTTACAGTTTACTCTTGTTTTTGATCAACTATAACATGACTGATGTCATCATGGCTCAACTCAACCACACAGATGGAGTCAGGAAGTTCTGGATGTGCCAGGGGCTAGTGGGGCTGACCAGCAGGAGATCTGGTGCTTCAGAGACGCAGGGGTTGGCTGGGCCTTGACTTTAGGGCAAGATGTTGGTGAAGGATGGAAAAATGTCTTTCCCTGAACTGGAGATGGAATGTGGCTATGGAAGGAGCCCCGAGGGGAGAGAGAGTTCTCTGGCTTGGTTGGACATACAGACTGGGAATTCCTGAGAAGAGCTCATTTTGAGCCCAACATTTCTCTAAGTAACCTCCAGCCCAGCACCCCTCTCCCACTTCATTCCCCCATCCCTGACCCCCAGGGGAAACCATATGAGGTCGGGAGGACAGGGGGTTGGGAGGCACCTGTAATGAGCTGACTGCCCTGGAGGCAGGGTGAAGTTAGAGCACAAGCACATGAGGCAATTCTCACTTAGTAACAAGGCCCTGTGGTGGCTTACTTTATGCGTCAGTTTGGGTAGGCCACTGTGCCTAGAGACTTGGTTAAATTTTTTCTGGTTGTTTCTGTGAGTGTGTTTTTTGGACAAGATTTCCATTAAATCAGTGGGCTTTGAATAAAGCAGATTGCCTTCCATACTGTGGGTGGGCCTCATCCAAGCAGTTGAAGGCCTGAATAGCACAAAAGGCTGACCCTTCTCAGAGCAAGAGGGAATTCTGCCAGCAGACCACCTTCAGACTTCATTTGCAACACTGGCTCTTCCCGGCTTGCTGGCAGGACCTCTACAGTCCAACTCAACTGTTTCTGAGTTCCCAGCCTGCAGGCCTCCTCCATTGGATTTTGGACTTGCCACAAGCCCCCACAATGGCATGAGTGCATTCCTGAAAAGAAATCTGTTTGTGTATATACCTCCTATTAGTTCTGTTTTCCTGGAGAACCCTGACTAATACCGGCTTGTATTTCTCTGTCTTCGGGAGGGACACTTGGAGCAGAAGGGAAATACTGCTCTCCCCTCACCGAGAGGAGACTGAGAGACAGCCAACCAGGGACAGGAGCAGGAGTCGAGGCCTTGGTGTGGTAGCTTAGTGAGAGCACACCTGGTAAGAGAGCCATGTGAGAAACAGCTAAGCCTCCAACTAGGAAAGGGCACGAGGAGACCTGTGCCTCTAAGTCGTACCCGTGGCTTGTGGAGCTGGAGGAAACGTGGGCCACTAAAATCCAAAGCAAGTCCTGCCTGCCAATTTTTCATATAGAAAGTGCTTCTTCTAGGGAGGGTCAGCCCCACGTTGGCTCTCCAGCCTTGGAAGGGAAATTTCTGTTCTTTGTGGTCATAGCTAATCAACGACTCATCAGGCAAGGACAACAGGCATCTCCACATTCAGCCTCATGAGCCGCCTCGGGTGGTGGAAGCTGGCCCTTAAAGCTTCCCGAACAAGTAACAGCAATTCCCGAGAGTCCTTGTGCACACGGGATGATGCGTGGCAGTCAGCAGGGGCTCACATTCTGAAATCAATAACATCCACTCAGTCACTCCTCCTACAAACTATTAACCTCTTTGAAACCTAGGACACTTGCATTCTCTGAAACAGAAGTCCTGCTGGTAAAAAAAAAAAAAAAAAAGGAAGGAGAAAGGGGCTTGATATTTAGGACAAAGGTATGGGACCGCCCTGTGAGCACAGTTCCACAAGAGAAGGTATGGAGGAAGACACAAGGCAGCAGCTAGCAAGGTCAAGGACGAGGGAAACAGGAAGATCAGCCGGAAAGCACATGGCGTGGTCTTTGAAGACATTTCCTTCAAGCTCCCCCCAGCCCCAAAGCCCAGCCAAGGCTGGGGGCGGGTGAGGGCTCTCACCTCCAAGCCTCTGAGGCATGCATTGTCCACACTGCTCCTTTGGCGCATGGCATGGTTTTCTAAAATCAGAAGCATTTCTGTTCGACTGCCCTGACTCTTCAGTTAAATGTAAAGGCAGACTTTTTTTCTTTTTTTTTTTTTTT